>NW_027249927.1:0-57500 GCF_030848795.1 Temnothorax nylanderi
ACGCCGTCTGTACAGCAACTCGTCATTGAATTGTTTTACGGAGGTAAGTTCATTTACGTTCAATAATTAATTGATTTCAATTCGTCGGTACTTTTTTTAGCACGTTTTTTAGGTTAGGATCGTTAAAATAAAGTTCATTCTTTATTCATAAATACGTGTATATGAAATTACTATACCGAAAATTGAGCATAGTTCAAATGCAAATTTATATCTGTAAATGATCGCAGCACAAAAAAAAGTTAGAGTCGATAAAATTGGGTACAAAAAATTTACTTCTAAGATATTTGAAACAATTTCAGCCAATACATAATTAAAAAATGTAACTTTTTGTTCCTTAAACATTTTTTATTTAATGCCAATTTTTCGAGATATAGCAAATGCAAAAAAATCACATTATTTTGTAGAGAAGCTGAAAGTCTTCTCTATAATTTACATTCTTTTTTATTTCTGTGCGTTCCTTTGGAGATGAAATATCAACTTTTTAAATTAGCGAAAATTCTACAGGGGTGATCTCATACTTTTGAGCGGTACTGTACGTTTTCACCTATTACATTTAAGGGAACTTATTACATATTGTAAGCAATTAAATTGGCACATTAAGATTTTAATGCGATTTTGTTATTGAGGAATGATTTAACTATTTTGTACTTAATAAGGTTTTTTTTATGGAATTCCAAGTATTGATTATTGATAAATTAGAAGTTCCAGAATTAAAGTGCATTAATTTTAAATTGAAAACAAAACCATGACATACATTCTTTAAAAAGGTGTGTAAAATTGTTCTATTTTGAATGTTCATTCGATTAACTTATTGGAGAAATTGGTACCCAAAAGCTGTACCTTTTGTTATCATCTTCAGCATAGAAATTTTGGTGAATCAAATTATAGTGGATATTAGCTCCAGACTTATATTCGCTTTCGTGTATTGCGTTTCAGATTTCATTAAAATGTCTACAAACAACGAGGAGGAACTCCGGACGCGTTTGATGAAATATCAAAACTTGGTATGAAAGTCAATATCAAAGAAGCTGACCAAGTTCAAATTAGTAATATAAAGAATGATATTCAAGAGTACAATACTGTAGAAAATAACAATTCTGATCAGGATGATTGCGATGAAGTTGATAATTCAAATTGTTGCGATTCAGAAGAGTTGATTCAAGATTTAACTGTGCTGTCCAAAATTACAGGAGATGTAGAATTACCAGATCATTCGAATAAAAAATTAGAGCTGAACGTCAATAGCCCCTTCACAGTCGTAAAAGATTCGAAAGGAAAAGAATACGTAGTCAGAAAATCTTCCATATGTTGGTTTCTTTGCAACAAAAAGTCTAAATTAAGCGCAGACAGATTACTACGTGTACAAGAATCTGAATTGGAAAAGAAGAAAAATCGACCTTCCCCAGAGAACACTGACTCGGTGGTGAAATCAAAAGAAATTATCATAGGAGATTGGTGCCTATTTAAACAACAAGAAAGTAAAAAATGTTTAATTAGTCTCGTCTTGGGTTTTGCATACCTACCCCACCAGCACGCGAACGTTTGGAGAACGATTTCTCGTTTGGATCGCGCGTAATCGTCCGCCCTCCGAACTAACCGAACGAAAATCGCCGAGCCGCGCGAAGATGCTCGAGCGAAGGTCGTCTCGCACGCCGCCCGAACGTTGCGAGGTTGTTCGGAATGACCGAATGATTCGATCGCGAGTATAATCTTATATTAATTATCAGTGATTGTGCATATGAGTCACCGAATTCACAGAACTTCGATTGAAACTTTCTTTTTTTCTTTGAAACCAGTGTCAAGGTAAGTATATATAAGTATTACACGGTTTGAGCAATAAAAAGAAAGATCAGATGCCTTGAATCGCTGGAATTTGATTAAATGTACGAGTACGTGTGACGGTCGGCGCGCGCCAAACTTGCATGCACAAAGGCGGATGAGAAAGTTTGGTTTTTATTTCAGTTTTTAGCTCACGCATATAATATCTTTTCGAATTTCAGTGTCTTTTCAGTACTCTTCTTTTGATAATTGTGTTTGAAAAATAGCGCGCTCGCGAAGCTACCCCGGATAGCGACAGCGAAAGCGACGCGGCGAGGGGGGCCGAGCCCGATCGTGTTTTGTCTTACCGGTCCGCGCTCGCGACACGATTCTTGTAGCAACGCGTTAAATTGCGTAGTCAGCCGAAGCACGCGGAAGCGACAACACGCGAGATATATTCTTTTCTTTGTTCGGACTTGCGATATTCAGTAACCTCTCGTTGTAAAGTTTATTTAGCAGTATTATCAGAAACGTCTTATAATTCACACGAATAGTGACTTTTGCTGCTTATTATCGAGCGATCTTGGGGCGCGCAAGCCGGCGAGGCCTCGGCGTTGCCTCATTACACCTGCGATAGAGCGAAGTGCAATTCTCGCGCCCGCTATAGAGGAAGAGAGGGTGCGCGGGTTTCCTCTCCGTACGAGATATCCAGGAGAAAGGACGTTCCATCCTTTGCCGACATCGTCCTTGACGATAAGACTACGAACGCTAAGTACTCTGTACGTGTTATTTTCTATGCAACATCGGACAAGCTCTTGTATCTCTTTCGACATCATTCGGTTGAGTCGGTTTCGCGATAGGTGCGATCCTATTCGGTATGCATTCTATCGGGCCCGCGATGGCCATGACTGATGAGTAATATTGCGTTAGTGCAATTATTCCGTTTGATTGAATGATTTCGTATGTTCTGTCGTGACCGATACATCTCGCCGCCTCGACGCGATTCGAGATCTTTACAGTTGTTTACATTCTCGTCGGCAGCCTCGCCTTTGATTTGACTTACCCCCTCATCGCGTCAATTGTTGTATTGTGAACTACCGTTACGCTTATCTGTATTCGATTCCCGATTACTATATAACATTATTCGAGCTAACAGCCTTGCACTGATTCATTTGCGTGATATTACTCGTACTTTATTCACATGTGTTATATTACTCGCAACATATCTTTGGTGGATTTATTGGCATTACATTACTTGCATATTATTTTACATTACTTTACTTGCGCCACGTTATTCTCATTATTTTATAAACTTCTATAACTTTTATGATATTTTGTGATTGACAATTATATTTTGAATACCACCCCACCGGACCCGCTGAGATAACTAAATCCCTGATATCCGTGCACCTGAATCAGATCCTAACTGTCTACTTTTGTACATTTTAAACATATTGTTTTTAATTTGTATGCTTTATTTGCAGTAGCAAGAAAGAATTAAATCAGAGCAGCAGATCATCTCTCAATGTTTCCAAATCCAGTATCAGCACTAAAGAAAAACAATACAACCAGGACAAGGTCAGAAGTGATAAAGGTAATGGGAATTATGATGATTTCTTGCAATAGTACTTTTATTGTCACCAATACAAATCATACAACGTAAAATGAATTTAATTCGTTGCAGGGGTTGTAGAAAAACTTCAAAAATCTGCAAAAAAACATTCTAATGTCAGTAAACATAAAAATAGAAAAGAAAATAAAGAGAGAATAAAAAAAGGTATTGACAAAAACAAGAGAGTGTCTGACAATGCTTTTTTTTCTTTCATGTTATCATCAATCATTTTTTATTAATTATTTTACAGCAACAGCAGATAAATCTCAACGACCTGTTCTCGGAATTGCTGACACCAATAAAAAATTAGAAAGAAGTAATTTATTTACCTTGAGTTTATTGTTGAAAAGTGGTAAAAGTCCCTCAAACTCTATTTCAAGTGCTCTTCCAACAAATGAAAATGATGGTAAGTTAATGATTGCATTTTCCCAGTTGCATATATCAGTCTTTAGCAACAATGCTAAAACCACAAAATGTCATGATAATTTTGGATACATTTCTTTTGATCCTATGCTTTGTTTCCAGGAAATAACACTGACACTGATAATTTTGTGGAGATGGACCCTCGAGCAACAAGCTCCCCACGAGGACATGACCTTGCCTCTGACATTTCTTGCGAGGATTACGCTAAGGACCCAGATTATGAACCACATTCCAATGATGGTGAGATATTGTTTTGTTAATAACTGTTTGGTATTTTACAAATGAATGTTCTTCTGTAAACTCATCGATTTATTTTTAATTGTAGACTCAATTAGCCACAAAAAAGATCGAGACAATAAATGAAACAACTGACAAAACGACTGTTAGCAAACCTCTCGAGCAGATTGATAAATTTTCACCTATTCGTAAATAATATTTTCTTATTTTTAAATATGTAATTCTTTTAAGTATTAAACACCATTTTTAATTTATTTTGTCACTTTGCAGAGGTCATGAGGCTGCAGTATGAAAAAATCAGTAGACTCGAAAAGGCGTACATAAAGCTCGAAACGACTGTTGAAGAAATACGTCAGCTTCTATTGAATAGGACAGAAGTGCTCCACCATCCAAAGGGCTTCCAAAGTCTGCCCTTCCCAACGTTAGAGGATGCTAAAACTGCTGAAGATCTCACAAATAACAACCCTTCCATAAAGGATTATATTGTAAGTTGAAAGATACCTAACTTATTCATTATATGTTTTGTTACTTGAAACTTCTCACATTATTTCTTTAAATCTCAGGTAAAAAAATTAATGTTTGCAAGCTCTGGAAAATGTGAGAAGGATTGCTCAAAGAAAGTTATGGCTCTTCTTATGACAAATCACACAGGAACGTTTTTTAATTGGAAAGGCGGAAAAGGAAAGCAGCCATTTGGGAGCTGGAATTTAAAAGAAACAGTGATCAGTAAGTGAAATTGTAAAATTTATGTTCTTTTACATTATTTTTTTCACTGATATTTTTTGTTGGGATTTTGACACTTCTTTTATTTTGTGTTATTTCAGCGGCAGTTAAAAAATTGAGAGGAGACAAGCTAGACACAGGAAAAGCAGAAGATGGGATAAAGGAGTGGTTAAAAGAAAGATGTTTTAGAAAAAAATAAATTTTGTGAAATAAATTTTGTGAAATAAATAGCTTTTCTTTGAAATACTAGCTTTTCTTTTTCTTTCTAATGTTTCGTGAACGTTTATTCGCACGTTCTCTGAACGTTTCTTAGCACGTTCTCTGAACGTTAGGAACAAACGTTCCATGCAAACGTCAGACGAACGTTTTTGTGGTGGCACTTCCAAACTGTTTCCGAACGGATCAGGTTCGAACGTTACCTAAACGTTTTACCGGCGTGCGTGTGCTGGTGGGGTAGAGGCAAAAACCTGGAGAGCAATTGAATATTCTAATATTTTTGCAAATGTCCAAGGAAACACGAAACCTGTGGGGGTAATGTGCCAATGGTATACGGTACATGATAATGGCTGTTTAGTTCCATTAGAATTTGTTGCAAAAGGCTCAAGTCATGGATACATTAATATTGAACAATACGTGCTAACTATTCCTGCTCCGACTAGCATTATGTCGGGTATTGCTCTTAGTTCAAATGTATGGAGTTTGATTAGGAATAAGCTGTGATATATTTATAGATTCTATAGTGCATAAGTATACATTCGAATTTGAATCGTATACAATATTTTATTGCTTTTTTCACTTGTCAGTTTTTGACACCTTAAATGTAGTACATTCGACTTTTGTAGTAGTGTCGCTATATGCTTCCTAAGACTCGTTTATTGTAAATACGAAACGAAAGAGGAACGTCGCAATATTGAAATACTAGACTGTATGTTTTACAGATTGTTCTATGTTTCTATACACATTGTAAATAAAAAAATACTTTTCTACCTATAATTTGTTATAAGTGTCATTACATTACACAGAGAATAAAATCAATAAAAAACTTAGACATTAAATTTCTCAAAAGAAAACTCTGAAATTAAAAGTTCCAGAGAAGTCCATTCAAAAATGATTAAAATAAAAAATCTAAAAATTGGACATAGATAGATTTGATGAGAAATTCCAGAAAATTGAATAAAACTTAATTAATTCGACTTACACGACTATATTGAAAAAAAAAAAATCCCTCGAGATCTAATTGATTGTAACATATTAACTTTAGCCCAGTCAAATTAAGATTTTTGGATGAAAAAATTGCCGGCAAGCTGGAAATTGGTATACAGGTTCATTTTAGTGTTCTTTTATACATACTAAAAGTACCCATACATAGAGCGTGAGCCGGCTGCGCCATCTTGAAAAAAAGAGTACAAAAATGGGTTTTTTGCGAATAACTCGGAAATTATTAGTTTCACGGGAAAGAACATTCAGAGCGAAAATGTAGCTGATAAAATTCCTCGCAATTTGGTTTTTTGTAGAACTTCGTACGACCATTAGTTCCCGAGATAGATTTTTTTGAAGCATCGGGCAAATGAGGAAAGAGCTGTTTCTTCGAGCGTTTTTTCAAAATATCTCAGTTCTGGCTGTCCAAAAGTAAAAAATGCATACATTGAAAGTGAAAGAGAATTAAATTACCTACAAAATCCATTATTTATGTTATACCGCGCGACTAATATTTCTGGAAATATTACGGTTTAAATGAAATTTTGACTTTCGGAAATTATGAGAATAAATATTTCCTCGCAATATAAGTCGGAAATCAAATAGAAAGGTTATTAAATTTTCATTATTTTGGTTTTTGACCGATTTGCATACGACTAATAGTATTTTTGATATCCGTATTTTGAAGCCAAGAATGAATCGAGCCAATTTTTGATACCCTGTTCTGAAGTGAAGCGTATTCCAGTCAAAGCGTTCTGCATCGATCGAAACAAATGGTAGTCGGAAGGGGCAAGGTCTGGGCTATAAGGCGGGTGAGCCAGAACTTCCCATCCGATATTTTCCAAATAGTTTTTAACCGGAACAGCAACATGAGGCCGAGCGTTGTCATGGTGAAAGATTATGGATTCGTGTCTGGTCACATATTCTGGACGTTTTTCGGCTATAGCTCGCTTTAAACGGATCAATTGTTGCCTGTAGAAGTCTCCCGTGATGGTTTGACCAGGTTTTAGCAGCTCATAGTGGATCACACCCTTCTGATCCCACCAAATACAGAGCATTACCTTGGCACCATGAATATTCGGCTTCGGCGTTGATGTTCCCGGTTGGCCGGGCTTTACATACGACTTTTTGCGTTTCGGGTTGTCGTAGTGAATCCATTTTTCGCCCCCGGTAATGATTTGATGCAGAAAAGACTTCTTTTTGTACCGTTCAAGCAACATTTCGGACATGCAAAATCGTCGTTCGATATCTCTCGGTTTCAATTCATATGGGACCCAATTTCCTTGCTTTTGGATGTATCCCGCGGCTTTGAGTCGTTTCGAAATAGCTTGTTGAGTAACTTCCAATGTTTTTGCGAGCTCTTCTTGCGTTTGACACAAATCTTGATCGAGTAATGTTTTTAATTCTTCATCTTCAAACTTTTTCGGTTGACCCGAACGCTCTTTGTCTTCAACACTAAAATCACCACTTTTAAATCGTCGAAACCATTCTCTGCAAGATTTATCCGATGGTGCAGATTCACCATACACTTCCACAAGCATTCGATGCGCTTCAGCTGCACTTTTCTTCCAATTGAAACAGAAAATCAAAACTTCCCGCAAATGGTGCTTATTTGGAACAAAACTCGACATTTTCAACGCAGTAAAAATTAAACTTGTTGTGCAAAACTCAAAGGCTTGTAAACAATATTTGGTTGACAGATGTTGACACTTCACGATACAGCAAAAATCAGCTGTCGCCGTCAACCATTTATAGCACCTAGAGCCATCTTTTGAAAACGGACCGAACTAAGTTGTACACCCAACAGAGAGACGATTCCGAGTCTCGACATCGAACTCGCGAAACTCATTCGACCGTTAGACGCAGTGCCGTCGTAAGCGGTGAGATCCCGACGACGGGCAGAGGCGCCATACGGCAAACCGGGCTCGTGCGACGACCGGCCCGCGAGGACCGGCCGCCTAGTAGTGTGTCACATTGTTTTGAGCCTTTTGACTCACGAGACTCCTAGAGATATCATTGCCACCTTTGACTAGAGAGGATACGGCCTTAGAGGCGTTCAGGCATAATCCCACGGATGGTAGCTTCGCACCACCGGCCGCTCGACCGAGTGCGTGAACCAAATGTCCAAACCTGCGGTTCCTCTCGTACTGAGCAGGATTACTATCGCAATGACTGGTCATCAGTAGGGTAAAACTAACCTGTCTCACGACGGTCTAATATATATATATATATGTAAAATAAAACCAAATATATATGAAATAAAACAAAAATATGCGTTCCATTAACTGAAAGGGGTGGATTATTAAATACATTAAAATTGAGTGTATAACAAAATAGATTATACCCTCATAATATTAAGCGCCCGAATATATTTATGATCCGAGTGTAACGCTACTTATTTACGATTGAAAGAAAAACAATAACCAATTAATAAAGAATCATGAAGAATAATCATTTATTTTTATGAATTATGATTATTAACAGATACTGACTTTAAAATAATGTTATATATAATAATTAATGACAGTTTCATTCGGGCTTCATCAATTTTTCGATTTGTAAGTAGCCCAGTCAAATTAGATTATTTTTGGGCGTTTGAATTAAAAAATTGCCGGCAAGCTGGAAATTGGTATACAGGTTCATTTTAGTGTTCTTTTAAACATACTAAAAGTCCCCATACATAGAGCGTGAGCTGGCTGCGCCATCTTGAAAAAAAGAATACAAAAATGGGTTTTTTGCGAATAACTCGGAAATTATTTGTTTCACGGGAAAGAACATTCAGAGCGAAAATGTAGCTGATAAAATTCCTCGCAATTTGGTTTTTTGTAGAACTTCGTACGACCATTAGTTCCCGAGATAGATTTTTTTGAAGCATCGGACAAATGAGGAAAGAGCTGTTTCTTCGAGCGTAATAATATTATATAATATGTAATAATAGTTATTGTATTATTTTTTTAGGATTATTATTATTATTATTATTATTATTATTATTATTGTATTTTATTATATTTACGTTTTGACATTAATATTTCTTTATGAATTTTATTTTAGGTTATGTACGCAGTTTTTTATGTTTTTATTGGTTTAATTTTTAATATATCAACAATAAATATGCTTCCCTTACTTGCACTGTGTGCTCGCCTCTGCTTCAAAAGATGAACGCTTCTTCCGCCGCGGATCCATAAATTGCCAGAAAGATGGGAAAAAGTAGTGGCTAGCGATGGACAGTACTTTGAATAAGGTATTAATTCATTTTATCGTTCAAATAAATGCGTTTTTCAAGCAAAAAACGGACCGAATTAAGTTGTACACCCAAAGAGAGAGAGAGAGAGAGAGAGAGAGAGAGAGAGAGAGAGAGAGAGAGAGAGAGAGAGAGAGAGAGAGAGAGAGAGAGAGAGAGAGAGAGAGAGGGAAAGGGAGAGGGAGAGGGAGAGGGAGAGGGAGAGGGAGAGGGAGAGGGAGAGGGAGAGGGAGAGGGGAGAGGGAGAGGGAGAGGGAGAGGGAGAGGGAGAGGGAGAGGGAGAGGGAGAGGGAGAGGGAGAGAGAGCATAATCTTTTATTGTTTATCAAAATCCCTTATTGAAAAATATTAATGACTTGAATACACCCGAAGAAACAAAAATAAACCTTTTGTGTATAAACCGAGGTATAAACATGGACATACGGAAGAAGAAAGATTCGATTAACGTCAACATCGAGGTGTTAACGAACCTGTAAGGGACGGCTCTTAGCTGGTAAGGAAAAAATAATCCGAGAAGCTACCGGACTAGGCCCTTTTAGCGCCGCTAGCGACGACGAGCTTATCGCTAGCTTACAAGAAATATATAGTAACTCTGACGTTAAGAATAACGATCGCCTATTGCGTTGATGCTATTCTAACAGACTCATAAGACAGATTCCTTACTTTAGCGTCACCGATATCGAAAAAACAGAGCACAACGTCTATATAACGCTGAACGTTGTCTCGCTGATTTTAGAGTGAGTTACCCCTCGATGTAATCTACGTGGATAAATGCTTTTATATATAATTTATATATAAATTATAAGAACTAATATATAATCATGTCAAATTGTATATGAAACATTATATATATTTAAATATATTTTAATCACCTGTATAATTATATATAGTCATATATAATCATATATGATATCATATATAAGTACGGAAATTTTGCTTTCTATATATAACGCTACATGAAATTATATATAATCATATAGAGTTATATATACTTCCATATGAATCCTATATGTATCCATACATGAGTGCATATATGATCTATTGTTCATATCTAGTTATATTTGGAATTATATATGTCCATATATAATGATATATGGGGCGGCAGTGTGGTCTAGTGGTAGAGCGCCAGACTCGTAATCTGAGGAACCAGGTTCGAGTCCACTAGAGCCATGTAAACATGGAATGTTTTTCCGAAGCTGCGCCCCTCTGTGCAAGATAGGCTCTTGTGCGCAAACTGGGCTCCGTCTTTCGGAAAGAGACGTTTAGCCGTTGGTCCAAAGAGTTAAAGTGAGAGGAGAAAGGGTAGTAGTGTAAAGGTTTGGGTAACGTTCCGCATATATCCGAGCCGCGGCACGCGTATTTTCACCTGCTAGCCCGTAGGCCACTATCATATTGGTATATTCCTCCGAAGTAAATCGCATTGTCGCTGTCTATTACTATGCGAAGGTTTACGCGACTGCACAAGAAGTTGTGTAGGCGAATCTAGCTAGAAACAATTGACTTTCGGCGACTGTAGACAAAAGAAAAACATACGCGGGAATCTCGGGATCAGTCGATAAGTGTTCGCGCGGTATTTGATAGCGACAATAAGATTTACTTCTAAAGAATATAAAAATGTGATAGTTGCTTGCTAACTAGCGCAGAAAAATGTGTGTGCCGCGACTCGGAACGATTTCCCGGGCGTGTGCATCCAACACATCGTACTATTTATCGTGTTGTGCAAAAATTGCGTGAGACAGGTTGTCTTGTGCATAATAGAAGAGACATACCAGTGCGTCGTCGTGTTCGAGACGAAGAGAGAATA
Source organism: Temnothorax nylanderi (assembly GCF_030848795.1). Lineage (NCBI taxonomy): Eukaryota > Metazoa > Arthropoda > Insecta > Hymenoptera > Formicidae > Temnothorax > Temnothorax nylanderi. Next base: position 10,996 of record NW_027249927.1, read on the forward strand.
CTCGACGCATTTTATGAAAATCCGAACAACAGCGTGCGTCGTGCAGCATGCGAGATTCATCTCTCTCGGTACGAGGTGCATCGCACTTTACGAGAGAATGATTTGCATCCGTACCACTACCAGCGGGTGCAACAGCTTTTAGCGCGAGATCTAGAACCACGGATATACTTTTGTGAAGGTATTGTCATTATCAACTTTTTATATTCGCGGTAATTTGAGTGTACAATAATTAGAAACTGTGGAAAAAAACATACGTAGGGTTTCTCGCGCAATGCCGACGGAATTTATCTTTCCCGGATAACATTCTGTGGACCGACGAAGCGACGTTTACACCAAACGGCGTATTCAATTCCCGGAATTTCGTTTATTAGTCGGATGAAAACCCGCACGTCGTCCGTGAGGGTAATTTTCAATATCGCTGGTCCATAAACGTATGGGCGGGAGTAATCGGGAATCAAGTGGTAAGTAAAAGTAGAAAAAAAGCAATTTTCTCTTGTTGTTTAAGTGAAGAAACATTTTTATTCATTATTTCCAGATCGGTCTATATTTCCTCCCACCGCGTTTAAATGGCAATATTTATGCCAATTTTATTGAGAATGAATTGCCAGTTCTTCTCGCGGATGTGCCCCTTCGCGTACGGGCGCAGCTAATTTTTCAGCACGACGGAGCTCCGGCTCATTTTAGTCGTCAAGTGCGCGAAATATTAGACGCGCGTTTTCCGGATAGGTGGATGGGTCGTGGTGGCCCAATCGCCTGGCCGGCACGGTCGCCAGATTTAAATGTATTAGACTTTTTTGTATGGGGTCATATAAAAAGTCTAATCGAGCAGCGGCGTAATGGTGGAGGAAAACGAGGTACGTGAAGCTATTGTTGCGGCCTTCGATACTATTACGCCGGACATGGCGCACCGTGCGACGCGCAATATTGTACGAAGGGCCGAACTCTGCATACGAGAGAGAGGACGGCACTTCGAACAATTTTTGCATTAAATAATGAGAGTGGATTAGGCCTACCGGGGAAACCACTATAAAAAAAACGCACCAAGCTATCTACCGCAAGGTGTTGTGGAAATGATAGCGTATCATTTTCCTGCCATCGAAAAAGCGAGAGGCTAAGAGCCAGCGCACGTACATTGCCGTAGTATCTTACGCCTTACGTACAGAAATTACGTACGAGAATGTTGCGTTACGCGGCACGTACGCAGCAAAAAATCGTGTTTATACGTTAAAATTTCCTTGTGTTACCAAAATTTAATTATTACTTTAATGTAAAATACACATACAACAACTATGTTATTATTTTCTTAACATTTTCATATGTTACATTTATGTCAACGTGAGAACTTAACATTTTATGCGTATGTCATGTAGAAATTAAATATTATTTTGAGTTCTTTTAATACAATTATTTTTAAAAAAATAAAACGTCTTATGGTGCGTGTCCACCTGCGAGTAAAACTCTCGAGAGTAGCTCTCGAGATTGATTCTCGCAAATGGACATATTCCTGGAGAGTACCTAACGGAGAATGAATCGCAGCTCTCGGCGAGTGAACTTGTCAAGACCTACTCGCAAATCGACACGACGTTATTTTACTCTCGGAGATCAGCTCGCCAAGCTCGAACGCTGTTCGTATTTTGAGAGCTACATGTTGAGAGTAAAAACCAAAATGGCAAAAGTTTGTTCCTTTGATGACACAAAGGAATTTATTGAACAATGCGGAAATCATGAACTATTGTGGAATACGATACTTATAACTACTGTGACAGAAATAAAAAAATTTTTAAATTTTTATGTTTTGCGAATAAAGTGCGAAAAAATTCATAATTTAAAGAATTAGGTAAGAATATTTTTAATACATTCTCTAATTACTTGGTCAATAATTAGTTACACTTTAGTTTTACATACTTTGCACGTTTTAGTTACAGTGCTGAAATTAAATACATTTTTACATCGCGAATTAAGTACATTTAAAAAAAAGAAAATAAATATTTACATATAAAAATCTAATATCAAGGTATTTCGCAAACTGAAAACTAAATAATAATATCGCACTATGTATTCCACTTCATAACTTGTAAGTCTGCAGAAACTTTTAATTGTTGGGAGTCTTTAATCTTAAGCTCTCTAATTAAAGCAGATCCAGCACCGAATGTACACCTGCGATCAATCCATTGCTTGACTCAGAAGGTCTTTTTGTTGTTATTTAACACCCTTTTCCTTTTTAAAATAATGCTAGCCACTATAGCAGCCGCAAGTTTTTTCGTTTACGCGACATTATGATGTCACCACTCTCAGACATCGACTAAAAAAATACGTAAGTGGACACAGTTTTGAGAGAACTCTCCGAAAGAATACTCTCTGGATTCTCACGAGATGCTCGCGAGAGTACAATGTCAGAAAAATTACTCTCAAATGGACAGTGTCAGAATCAATCTCGAGAGATAAGGTGCGTGTCTACCTGCGAGTAAAACTCTCGAGAGTAGCTCTCGAGATTGATTCTGACACTGTCCATTTGAAAGTAATTTTTCTGACATTGTACTCTCGCGAGCATCTCGTGAGAATCCAGAGAGTATTCTTTCGGAGAGTTCTCTCAAAACCGTGTCCACTTACGTACTTTTTTAGTCGATCTCTGAGAGTGGTGACATCATAATGTCTCGTAAACGAAAAAACTTGAGGCTGCTATAGTGGCTAGCATTATTTTAAAAAGAAAAAGGGTGTTAAATAACAACAAAAAGACCTTCTGGGTCAAGCAATGGATTGATCGCAGGTGTACATTCGGTGCTGGATCTGCTTTAATTAGAGAGCTTAAGATTGAAGACTCCCAACAATTAAAAGTTTCTGCAGACTTACAAGTTATGAAGTGGAATACATAGTGCGATATTATTATTTAGTTTTCAGTTTGCGAAATACCTTGATATTAGATTTTTATATGTAAATATTTATTTTCTTTTTTTTAAATGTACTTAATTCGCGATGTAAAAATGTATTTAATTTCAGCACTGTAACTAAAACGTGCAAATTATGTAAAACTAAAGTGTAACTAATTATTGACCAAGTAATTAGAGAATGTATTAAAAATATTCTTACCTAATTCTTTAAATTATGAATTTTTTTCGCACTTTATTCGCAGAACATAAAAATTAAAAAATTTTTTTATTTCTGTCACAGTAGTATTCTACAATAGTTCATAATTTTCGCATTATTCAATAAGTTCCTTTGTGTCATCAAAGGAACAAACTTTTGCCATCTCGGTTTTTACTCTCAATATGTAGCTCTCAAAATACGAACAGCGTTCGAGCTTGGCGAGCTGATCTCCGAGAGTAAAATAACGTCGTGTCGATTTGCGAGCAGGTCTTGACAAGTTTGCTCGCCGAGAGTTGCGAATTCATTCTCCGTTAGGTATTCTCAGGAGTATGTCCATTTGCGAGAATCAATCTCGAGAGCTACTCTCGAGAGTTTTACTCGCAGGTGGACACGCACCATTAAAGTTATTCTAACATAAACAAAAGTTAAAGTAAAGCTTTAAATAATCGTAAACTTTGACATACAAAATAATTAAATTCACTAAAATTAAATAAATATTTCTATTACACATAATTCAAGCTAAACTAATTAATATTATCTAAGGCGTAAGACGCTACGGCAATGCCTGTGCAATACGTGTGCTACCTGTGCTGGCTCTAATACTTTTTCGCCGCAGTGTATATCATCTGTCGCTCGCCGTTCGCCGCGCCGCGCCGCGCCGCGCCCCGCTCGCCACTCGTCTCTCGTCCCCCATCGCTCGCCGCGCGCCGCGCGCCTCGCGCCCCTCACCGCTCACCGCGCGCCGTGCACCGTGCCAGCCGAGACCCGCCTCTATCGCTCCTTGCGCGCTCATTCGCTCAGACGTTTCAATTAATAACTCGTTAACTATTGCGAATTTTGCAAAATGGTACAGGACTTTTCTTTTCAGTTTGACCCAATCTACCCCAGCCATTCGGCTGTATACTTTTATTTCTAACACCCTGTATATGATTATATAATTATATATAATTATATATAATCTTTTTTTCCCGGGAATGATGAAAGCAAACTCCTATTAAATGCTTAACAGAGGATCTATAGGAGAGACCGGGGCACCATGAGCCACAAAAATTCAAACTCTGAAAAGTACTTTTAAATATAAGATTTTGTGTCTAATTTTTTTAATAATTAAAGCACTATGTATATTTTAAAATTTATTTAGCGTATTTAGCAAATGTTGATTAGTTTTTGAGAAAAGAATTAAAACACATTTTTTGCGAAATGACCCAAGGTGCCCCAAACCCAAGGTACCATGGATCTGTCACTGGAGCACTATGAGTCACGCACAAAAACTAGGTTTATTTATTCAAGAAATAACGAAAAGTTACAAAAGTTGAAAAGATATTTTATTTTATACGTTTTCTTATGACACTGTTCAGGATTGGGCAGGACAAACAAAGATATCAGAACCCACTACTAAAATATCATTTTTTTTTAGAAAAACTAACTTCTGACATGTTTTCTTCAATCAAAAATAACATATATCATCAACCTACCAACAACCTATCTATCTATCATCAACCTTGGTGGCGTGTGTGACCCATAGCGCCGCAGCATGGGTGTCCCATGGTGCTCCGAATGCACTTAGAAAATGGTAAAACGTAATAAAAAAATTAATCCCTTACAAAAAGAAATTACAGCCAATAAATATTACAGTTGTGTATTATAGTTACTACAGGACCCCCTGTAGTTATCACAGAAAGGATCACAATAATCCGTAGTTATTACACGCTGTAATTACTTTAGTGCGTGAAATCCCTGTAATACGAAATACACGTCTAATCATGAAGTGTGAAGTGTGAAATCCACTACACGTGTAATCCACTACATGTGTAATATACTACACGTGTGGTAAGTGACTTGTGTAATAGACTACACGTGTAATCTACTACATGTGTAATATACTACACGTGTAATCTACAAAATGTGTAATACACCACTACTCGCGTGTAATCTATTAAACGTAATGCTACCAGTAATCCATGAAATTTGAAACCTTTTTCAAAAAAGGTAAAAAAGGCGCCAAGTAGGGGGAAGTGGGGCACATTGATACGATTTTTTTCAAGAGTTAAATAAATAACTTTGCAGATAGATTAAGATAAATGTAATAGGTTAAATTTAAAGGCTTGTCCTTTTACTTACGTGTTTTGATTGCCTTTTTGCTGTCGGTTAATAATAAGAAATGTTATAACATTTTTTGTAAAAAATGAAATTCGTATCAATGTGCCTCATATGCGGGGTACAATGATACGGGCATGGGGCACTGATTCTCAGTGATCTATATTAATATTGTTGCGCTGCGCTCCGCTATCTCAGAGACACTCGCGTTCGCTCCGCGCACTCCCGGGCTCGCGTGAAAAGAGAGACAACACTTTATTAGGAAAGGAACTCAAGGGTTTATTAGAAACTCTGTACAAGCGTTTCAGGTGGAGAACACGTCCGAACGATCCGAGTCTCCCCGTAGATCTGACAGTCGTTGTTATTACACAGATCAATACATCCCGTCGTTAGGGAACGCGCTTCGGCTTGAAGCTACTCGTGAGCGAAGTTCAGGCTTCTCGTGAGCGAAGTTCCGCGCGCAACGGGTGTTCCAGCACGGGTGCAACAATATTATTCAGAAATAAATTGGATTATTATTAAAACAAGCTATGTTTATTGTATATAGAGATATAGAGATATTTATTTATACGGAATTAACAATTTTACGGCATCTTCATCAATATAGACCCTATCGGTCTTTTTTTGGTACGTTCTTACCATTTTCGTCTAAAATAAAATAAAAATATCTTACTTAATACTATAAACTACATAGATACATATTGATATGTATCAAAGTGCTCCACGAGTCAGTGTACGAATCTGCCCCACAGCGTCATACATAATAAAATATATTCTCAGCCGAAAATAATACAAAGTCATGTCAATATTTTCGACAAATTAGTAAGAGATATACTGTTTCTTACTTTTGACGAAATATTTATTTAGTATTAATCAGATTAATGTGAAAAATCACGCTTCAAAGACTTTTGAAAATATTTACCTGAGAGTACGCAAAACACGTTTATATCTGTCATTCATCAAGTGGCTACTGCTCGCGTACGAAATTTGGTTAGGTTATTCGTGTATCATAACGCCATATATGCATGAATACGTGACCTTCTTAGATGTTTCTCATGCAGAGATATGATGACTGTATCAATGTTCCCGCTGTATCAATGGTCACCATTTCCCCCTACACGCAATGTATTCTGTAAATTCAAAAATCCAACCTAAGTGGTAGCTTCATTTTTCTTTAACAAAATTATATCACAAAATTGTGTTACCTAACTCAACCGAAGTGACATATATTTAAAAAAAAAATGAAATCTTTAAATTGCGCCAATTGCAAAGAAAATATATATATTGCTTTGAAAAATAATTGTTGTGCAACTACTTTTAAAAAATAAAATCCAAGTGGTATATATCTTTGTGTTCCCATTCAAAGGTCTTCCTATTCCAACCCAAGTGGTAATAGCTTCTTAATTATTTTTAACAAAATTATAATATTATATATACAAAGAATCATTTTAATCACAAAGAATTAAAGAGGTAACAGTACAAAATAAAAATATTTAATTAAAATAAAATAAATAAATTTTTCTTGTAAAAAAACTTGGCGCTGCTTTTTTATTCCCGTCGCATTCTTCCCTAAATTATTTTATTGTTTTTTATTCAAACAAAAATTTTAGTACTAATGCTTAAATTTTAATGTTTAAATTTCGAAGTCTAGCAGCGCCAAGTTTTTTTACAAGAAAAATTCATTTATTTTATTTTAATTAAATATTTTTATTTTGTACTGTTACCTCTTAAATCTTTTGTGATTAAAATGATTCTTTGTATATATAATATTATAATTTTGTTAAAAATAATTAAGAAGCTATTACCACTTGGGTTGGAATAGGAAGACCCTTGAATGGGAATACAAAGATATAAACCACTTGGATTTTATTTTTTAAAAGTAGTTGCACAACAATTATTTTTCAAAGCTATATATATATTCTCTTTGCAATTGGCGCAATTTAAAGATTTCACATCTTTTTTTAAAATACATGTTACTTCGATTAAGTTAGGTAACATAATTTTGTGATATAATTTTGTTAAAGAAAAATAAAACTACCACTTAGGTTGAATTTTTGAATTTACAAAATACATTGCGTGTACTTGGCGCCTTTTTTTACCTTTTTTGAAAAAGGTAATTTTGTACTGATATCACGCTGTTACGAGCGGGGGTCCGTTAGGACGATTGAGTGCGGCAAAAGAATTCGTGAGCGATTGCAAAACGCTATAATGCCCGTATCGCGGGCCGAGCGGTAAAACGCGCGACACGGTGCTCCGTAGTAAACGTGTTTTAAATCAGGAATAGGGGAGACCGGGGCAAACTCGACACCGGGGCAAACTTGACACTAGGCTTTTTGCCAATTTAAATCTATCGTAGAAACTTGCCTTTCCTACTGTAAATGCGTCTTTATGTGCCAGTATTATCAACGGAATTTGGTAACATTCTGAGTTATAGTGTAATTTTTAACGCGACATAAGCGTTTTTGATAGTGAAAAGTAATTTTTCTGATCTCTCGAAAATGTCTACTCTTTCATCGAGCTTTACTCTTGCGAATCTACCGGTAAGTGATTTTGATAGGAAATTCGATGCTTTATACGAATCCGATAATAGTCTTTGCATATTTTCAAAATTTTTATATTTTTGGAGTAACAAAAGTAAAAAACGACGTTCGGGGCAAAGTCGACACGCTGTTTTATTGGCTCCCAATAATAAACGATACTTGTGATGCAGCTATATGGCCCATGACAAATGTGTGCGCACGTGTAATCGCGAATTTACTTGCATAAATTGTTTTTCAGACATGAGTTTAGATGAAAATAATTGAATGTTCCACAATTTTTGTTCTCATTATTTCCAATGATTGTTTTACTTAATTCCAAATTTTTGTACTTTCTAAATACACGATAAACAAAAGTATATTTAGTTTCAGACAATAAAAAATAAGTTCCAGATTAAATTGTGTCGATCAGGCAAAGTGTCGAGTTTACCCCGGCATTTTTCAATTTGAAAATTTGTCTTCGCGTCACTTTTCCTTTCCTGGGGGCAAAACTAAGCGACGTACAGCAAAATTTCCTTAAGCAATTTTGTACCTGAAGGAAAGCTCTTTAAATGTGTACCATTAAATTTGCTTGAAAATTTTAATTAATTGTTGAAAATTGCCTTTGAAAAAATTGTGTCGAGTTTGCCCCGGTCTCCCCTAATGCAAGGTAAGTTTATATGTATATATGTATGTATTTGGTTAAGTTTCCTTCTTTTCACAACTTTCTCTCAGGATCAATCGAATACGTTGAGTAAGTATTATGTCTTCCGTAATGCGGAGGAGTTGACGCGAGGAAGCGACCGGGGCTGGAGAAGCGGGCGGCCCTGCAGGAGCGTCAACAGGGAGTGGATTCGTGGGCCCGTTCCTAGGACAGGACTCTATATCGCGAGACTTGTTCTGCGGGACGTCAAAAATTCGCGGATCAAAAGTTCCGCTGGAATAAAGGAGGAGCCGTAGCTTCCTTATCTGTCTCGCGCGTCCGGCGCGGCACCCGGGTACACACGGGTATACTCCCTTCTCCTTCTAACTCGCTGAGATAGAAAGAGAAGGGAGTATACTCGTGTGCACTCGGGTGACGTTTTCGAACGCAGCCTATCTGTCTCGCGCGTCCGGCGCGGCACCCGCGACGTCGACCCATGAGTCCTGCCCGGCAATTCGCAAGGGGATTCCAAACGTCGTCATTCTATCGAGTTAGAATATTACGTGTTTTAATATTACGTACGAATATTACCAGTTCACTTACCTGTTAGGCAACTCCGGTTGTTCGTACTACGGCGGAAATATTTGTATGTTTATGAGGCCGTTGACTGGCACTTGCTTTTCTGAAAAGCACCCGTGAGAGAAGATATAATTTCTTTCTATTGCTGTGATTCTTACTTTAACCGCGTGCTTTCTCGGGGGGGGGGGGGGGGTAACACTCCATGAATTTGTTTAAGGAAGCCCTTTCTTTTGTGGGCGGAAATTAGAGAGGACAGCAGTGACAGGGTTAAGATAGAGTACTCGGGTGTCCTTAGAGTTCGCCCAGAAGAAGGCGCGTCAATAAAGCTGAGTTCGGTTGCAGTTCTTGGAACGGAGGCATCGTTCGCCCCAAAGGAAGCGCACGATGCGTAAAAGAGTCGCGGCGAGTTCGCCCTACAAAGGCGCACAACGCACAGCCGGACACGGGATCGCAGCGAGTTCGCCCCGAGGGAAGCGCACAACGCTCTCAAGGAAATTCACAACGAGTTTGCCCTAAAGAAGGCGCACGCCGAGCAACAAGGGCACTGCTTGCGGGGAAATAACTATCGGAATGACGCACACACTAGGAGAAGAAAGGTATTTCGAGAGTAAACTATTATTCCCAGTAGGGAGATAGTGAGACTTCTAGGCCGGGGTGCTCGAGGGGGGAGCGGGGCGGGGGGGACTCTAGCGCCGCGGTCTGGCCGAGGGGTCTGCGGGGGGGGGGGACCTGCGTTCCCAGCATAGGGTTCGCGGGGGGGGGGGGGGGGATCAGGCGAGCGCGTCGGGGCATGTTCGATAAACAAATGTCGCCTCGCGTCGATGTTCGGCCGATAGTATTTATAAACAGATGTCATTTCACACCTCAGATGCGAGCGAGCGCCTATGGCAGGCGGCTATAATTTATGACCTGCGACTAGCGTGACGCCGCGGTCCTTTTCACCTTTCTTCGTAGGAAGAGTTATCAAACGCGGGGAGGGGGGGGGGCATTAAATAATTAAATTAATTAAATTAAGTTATATTTTTTTTATAACCTAACTCAATTAATTTAATTATTTATAACCTATAAATTAATATAATTTTTTATAACCTAATTTAATTAATATAATTATTTATAACCTAATTTAATTAATATAATTATTTATAACATAATTTAATTAATATAATTATTTATAACCTAATTTAATTAATATAATTATTTATAACATAATTTAATTAATATAATAATTTAATTTAAAAAAAATTTGCATGACAAACTGTAGAGTTGAACGCAGAAAGAGATGGCGTCGAAAACCTTTTTTTTCTGGGTCTACGTTCAATAAATAAAAAATTAAATAATTAATAAATAGATAAATTAAATAGATTAATAAATAGAAAATTAAAAAATAAATTGATAAAATAAATAAATTAGATAGATTAATAAATAGATAAATTAAGTAGATTAATAAATAGAAAATTAAATAAAATAAAAAATAGATAAATAGAAAAATTAAATAGATAAATAAATAAATAAATAAATAAGTAAATAAATAAATAATAAATAAATGGTCTTCGACACCATAATTATAAAGCTCGCCTTTGTACTCATACCTGTGTGATGGTCCCCCTCGCCGCCGAGATTCCCTCGCCCCGCACCTCCTCGCCGTCGAGATTCCCTCACCCCACACCCCGCACCACAGAGCACCACATATTTATGCCGATATTTAATTTTAGAAATTACATCATTCATTCAGTCATAAAAAAATCCGTTTATTTAACTCTTTTTACATAATATTTCATACTTCATACGCGACGACCCGGCATTAATAAAATAGAAAGTTTCCAATCTGTTCGCGTAAAGATGTAAAACAAGTATACTTGGCGCGAAACACTGTCATGTCTCTTGACATAGTCAGACAAGACATTCCCCAGATATTAGACTCCAGATAGACACATGTGGATATTTTTCTTTCATCTGAGCAAAGAAGTCGCTATTGTGATCATGCATTACATGAATCGCTCTCAGTTTAGGATGCTGCTCGAAAATTGCGGAACTAGTTAACTGCCGCAAGTATACTTGTTTCACATCTTTACAGAGCGTCAGCTCGTTGATATCGTCATGATGATCCACCAAATTGACTTCTTCCAAGCGTTGACAGGAAGGAAACAATCTATGGAACAAATGTCTAGTGTAATCGTAGTTCTACTGTAACAAAAAACCACATACTATTACTATACGGTTCAATCGCAAAGAAAAAAACAACCGTTCATGATGTTTGCAAGAGATGTTTCGAAAACATACAAATTTCAATAATAAAGAATATGATAATATGCATTAAAAAAGTATAGCAAAAACTTACATCCATAAAATACACAGTTTTCGTAAATTTTTGCACTCACAGAGGTCATCAATATTTCGCGACGAAATAATACCTCCCGATATATCTAAAATTTCCAAGTCTGGACACGAATTTCTTAACTGCATTGTAATTGCGTCTACATCTAGATCTTCTGCTACACCGCCGGGGCAAAGTAAGACACGCATTCGTCGAGTTTTTTGCAGTATTTTACAAACAGGTTCAGCTGTTCTAAATGTCATTCTAAGGTCTAAATGTTCTAGACCTTTTATGTTGCGGATGTTCGAGAGACCTTTATCCGTTAATGCGCCTCGATATGCAGCGAGATCCAATACTAAAAATAATATATACATATATATATTGGTATCACATCCAATTTACCCGTAATCTTAACAATTCATATTTATAATATTAAATTAATTTAATTACCTTTCAAATTTTTACATATCCTCGAAATTTTAAATAAAATAAGGTTATTAACAGAGTCGCAATCTCTTAACCGCAGGTGAGTTAAAAACCTGCCAAATTTGTTTATCAATCTTAACAAATGTGCAACAGAAAATCCACTTGATGTTAAATCCAACTGTTTTAAAAATTTACTTGTGGGTGCAAAAAAGATATTATATTATGGATGTGAGTAGAATTTTTATATTGTATATTACGTAAATTTAAACATTTTAATTTAAAGAGACTACGATCCCGTGTTATTCTTCTGAGACGTTTATTTACTGCATACATGTGACTCAACGACCTAACATCTAGGTTTTTTAATATTTTTAGAATTATTTCGTCCTGCAAAGATAAAAAATAAAATACATGAGATTGCATATGGTGGTCACGTGTACCCCTACCAAAGATAGCACTACACTAATTAACCGCGTTTTCTCGCGAGCGCTCGGCCGCGCTGACTTAAATATGTAAACAAATTCGACAACAATATTCATTGCCCCAATCGACGCTCTCACCGACGATCTAGTCAGACGACATAAGCTATAGGCGAACATGTACATGTGGAGAGTCATATCATCGTGACCCACAGAGAGTCACATGGTATTGTTGAGGACTCATATTCCACACATCTAACCATACACTACTACTCTCCACAACTACATATGTTAGCCCCAAATACATTTCGAATACTTACAGGAAGTACAGATAAATTCTTGCAGAGTGACTTCTCCATAATTACTGATGGCAGTTTGATATCATCTCTTGTATTATACTTTGTATTATTCAAATGATGATTTCTGTGATATTTCTTATCCTTAGAAGATATACCACTGCGAAAAATATTAAAACAAATTAATTTTAATTGTCATGGATGAGGATATACTTGAAATGTTAAAAATTTTCCATATTAATTGCACAGCATCTAGCCTTGTAGAATACTTTGAAGAGCTGGACATAAAATTTGTTTTTAAAACAATAATAAATATGTGTGAAAATTTTCGGAAAGAAACCTTAAACAGTTTTAAATTTATTCTATTTTAAAAATCACCTCCAAAACAGCATTCTAGACTGGGATACTCCCTTAAGAGAATAAAAAAAGATTGAATATTACATATAGTCAATTATTATAATACCTTTCACAAATACTACAATATTCAAGAAATTTCTTTTGAAGATCGAGTATATCCAAGTGAGCATTTTTATTAGGATCAGGTGTCAAATTGTGAATATCCTGATGGCACGGATACATGCAGTTAAGTCTTATTAATAGATCAGTTAAACTCTCTTCAGGATTTCTGGGAAGGATCAATTCTGACGTCCCTATCAACTGCACAGCATCTAGCCATGTAGAATACTTTGAAGAGCTGGACATAAAATTTAGCCTTATTGTTTTGGTTTTAAAGTTGCATGTATGCAATAACGGTGGAGAAAATATCCTCGATGTCGCAGGAACAATCTGACGCTGACCATTCCATAATAAAAACCACCGATCGTCAGAATCTTGAGCCCAAATTTTAGTTATGTATCCAGGATTATATACTTCATATATAGACACTCTGATTGGATATACAGCTTCGCGAAACTCGAGATCTTCAAAACAGAAAATTTAATTATGATTCTTTCTGAACACAAACGTATCTTCTTCAACAATATCTTATTTAATTAAAATCAATTCAAATGTTATATATACATACTAATATAATTATAATGGCTGTTCCTATGATTTTGTGATACATAATTATCCTGTCATGGGGATCCCGAGATATCGAAACCATAAGTTCTCTGTGCAAGAAAGTTGTGCAAAAGTTAGATTACATTCTACTAAATAATAACACACGTAATAATATCATCAGAAAATACGTACCATGACTAATGTTTTCGAAAAATCTCCATAATTCGGAAAATTGGTAGGTGTTCCAATTATATTTCTAGCTGTTTCGGCTAAACTTCTATTATTAATATGACATCCTGTCGCAGTGGCACCATTCACAAATTGATACATGAAATCAACACGATCCATTATATGCTATATACGCCATATACGCTATAACGCTATTTGTAAGCCGAACTAATAGGGTAACTCAGATATATATGTCGCACCTAAGGACAACTCAAATACTACTGCAGCTTGACGCATCCCTCGTTATATACCCTTTACTCTCTCCCACTCCAACTGAATCTTGAAAGATCATTTCTTCCTTTGTTTTGCATTTCTTCCTTTGTTTTGTGTACTGCATCGTGAAAAATAGTGTGAAATAGATACATCTACGCAATAACCGCCCCTCCCCTTTTCCAAGAAAAAATTTGTTTATAGCACCATGAAACACGAATAGTCCTCGAGTGGATAACGTATTATAAGAAAGGATATTAATAAAGATATCGCACATGTATTTCATATTTCTAACATTTAATATGTTACATACGTCTTATATATTTTTATATATTTAATATCTTGTATTTAATATTTTTTACATAGTTTATTTTGTCATATGTTTTAAAAATACGATCTGCATGAATTAAATCACATTGTCCTTGTGTATCCATGAATTGTGTGATCCATCCCACAATCCCAGCCATTTCACGTGGACCTTGTCACCCCTCCTGCGCAGTACTTTCTCCATGAGATACGTGTCCGGGTAAGTCGCGCGATGTAACTCGTGCTCCGTGAGCTAGAACGCTCCAGCAGTAGATTTTCCGCGATAGCCCTCCAGCAGATAGGTTACGGGATTAGTACGTTGCACTTTAACGATCTTAAACACCTCCATCGTCCAATTCGGTGTGTAACCCTTCTCGAAGATCGTCTTGTGCTTGCTAACGCGTACCGAGTCGCTTGCTTTGAACTTTGCCGGACCAGCGATCTTTATCGCGCTGTACACCGTAACCAAGAGTCTTTCGGCGATCGCAGGGATTGCATACGTACATACATGTGTATACATACATACGTACATACATACATACGTACATACATACATACGTACATATGTACATACATACGTACATACGTACATACATGCGTATGTAAATACGTACATACATACATACATGCGTATGTAAATACATTATCGAATACCTTTATATCATAGTATATACGTATGTATGTAGTATAACGTAAATATAATAAATTTTTAATTAATCTTTACGTACTTTTTTATTCTATTTCCAGAAAAACTTAGAATTATTATAATACTATAAATCTCTTTAAGCATATATAATTGGCAATATATTTAAACCAACCTAATGAGCATATATATGTATATGTATGTATGTATTTACATACGCATGTATGTATGTATGTACGTATTTACATACGCATGTATGTACGTATGTACGTATGTATGTACATATGTACGTATGTATGTATGTACGTATGTATGTATACACATGTATGTACGTATGCAATCCCTGCGATCGCCGAAAGACTCTTGATTACGGTGTACAGCGCGATAAAGATCGCTGGTCCGGCAAAGTTCAAAGCAAGCGACTCGGTACGCGTTAGCAAGCACAAGACGATCTTCGAGAAGGGTTACACACCGAATTGGACGATGGAGGTGTTTAAGATCGTTAAAGTGCAACGTACTAATCCCGTAACCTATCTGCTGGAGGGCTATCGCGGAAAATCTACTGCTGGAGCGTTCTAGCTCACGGAGCACGAGTTACATCGCGCGACTTACCCGGACACGTATCTCATGGAGAAAGTACTGCGCAGGAGGGGTGACAAGGTCCACGTGAAATGGCTGGGATTGTGGGATGGATCACACAATTCATGGATACACAAGGACAATGTGATTTAATTCATGCAGATCGTATTTTTAAAACATATGACAAAATAAACTATGTAAAAAATATTAAATACAAGATATTAAATATATAAAAATATATAAGACGTATGTAACATATTAAATGTTAGAAATATGAAATACATGTGCGATATCTTTATTAATATCCTTTCTTATAATACGTTATCCACTCGAGGACTATTCGTGTTTCATGGTGCTATAAACAAATTTTTTCTTGGAAAAGGGGAGGGGCGGTTATTGCGTAGATGTATCTATTTCACACTATTTTTCACGATGCAGTACACAAAACAAAGGAAGAAATGCAAAACAAAGGAAGAAATGATCTTTCAAGATTCAGTTGGAGTGGGAGAGAGTAAAGGGTATATAACGAGGGATGCGTCAAGCTGCAGTAGTATTTGAGTTGTCCTTAGGTGCGACATATATATCTGAGTTACCCTATTATTCGGCTTACAAATAGCGTTATAGCGTATATGGCGTATATAGCATATAATGGATCGTGTTGATTTCATGTATCAATTTGTGAATGGTGCCACTGCGACAGGATGTCATATTAATAATAGAAGTTTAGCCGAAACAGCTAGAAATATAATTGGAACACCTACCAATTTTCCGAATTATGGAGATTTTTCGAAAACATTAGTCATGGTACGTATTTTCTGATGATATTATTACGTGTGTTATTATTTAGTAGAATGTAATCTAACTTTTGCACAACTTTCTTGCACAGAGAACTTATGGTTTCGATATCTCGGGATCCCCATGACAGGATAATTATGTATCACAAAATCATAGGAACAGCCATTATAATTATATTAGTATGTATATATAACATTTGAATTGATTTTAATTAAATAAGATATTGTTGAAGAAGATACGTTTGTGTTCAGAAAGAATCATAATTAAATTTTCTGTTTTGAAGATCTCGAGTTTCGCGAAGCTGTATATCCAATCAGAGTGTCTATATATGAAGTATATAATCCTGGATACATAACTAAAATTTGGGCTCAAGATTCTGACGATCGGTGGTTTTTATTATGGAATGGTCAGCGTCAGATTGTTCCTGCGACATCGAGGATATTTTCTCCACCGTTATTGCATACATGCAACTTTAAAACCAAAACAATAAGGCTAAATTTTATGTCCAGCTCTTCAAAGTATTCTACATGGCTAGATGCTGTGCAGTTGATAGGGACGTCAGAATTGATCCTTCCCAGAAATCCTGAAGAGAGTTTAACTGATCTATTAATAAGACTTAACTGCATGTATCCGTGCCATCAGGATATTCACAATTTGACACCTGATCCTAATAAAAATGCTCACTTGGATATACTCGATCTTCAAAAGAAATTTCTTGAATATTGTAGTATTTGTGAAAGGTATTATAATAATTGACTATATGTAATATTCAATCTTTTTTTATTCTCTTAAGGGAGTATCCCAGTCTAGAATGCTGTTTTGGAGGTGATTTTTAAAATAGAATAAATTTAAAACTGTTTAAGGTTTCTTTCCGAAAATTTTCACACATATTTATTATTGTTTTAAAAACAAATTTTATGTCCAGCTCTTCAAAGTATTCTACAAGGCTAGATGCTGTGCAATTAATATGGAAAATTTTTAACATTTCAAGTATATCCTCATCCATGACAATTAAAATTAATTTGTTTTAATATTTTTCGCAGTGGTATATCTTCTAAGGATAAGAAATATCACAGAAATCATCATTTGAATAATACAAAGTATAATACAAGAGATGATATCAAACTGCCATCAGTAATTATGGAGAAGTCACTCTGCAAGAATTTATCTGTACTTCCTGTAAGTATTCGAAATGTATTTGGGGCTAACATATGTAGTTGTGGAGAGTAGTAGTGTATGGTTAGATGTGTGGAATATGAGTCCTCAACAATACCATGTGACTCTCTGTGGGTCACGATGATATGACTCTCCACATGTACATGTTCGCCTATAGCTTATGTCGTCTGACTAGATCGTCGGTGAGAGCGTCGATTGGGGCAATGAATATTGTTGTCGAATTTGTTTACATATTTAAGTCAGCGCGGCCGAGCGCTCGCGAGAAAACGCGGTTAATTAGTGTAGTGCTATCTTTGGTAGGGGTACACGTGACCACCATATGCAATCTCATGTATTTTATTTTTTATCTTTGCAGGACGAAATAATTCTAAAAATATTAAAAAACCTAGATGTTAGGTCGTTGAGTCACATGTATGCAGTAAATAAACGTCTCAGAAGAATAACACGGGATCGTAGTCTCTTTAAATTAAAATGTTTAAATTTACGTAATATACAATATAAAAATTCTACTCACATCCATAATATAATATCTTTTTTGCACCCACAAGTAAATTTTTAAAACAGTTGGATTTAACATCAAGTGGATTTTCTGTTGCACATTTGTTAAGATTGATAAACAAATTTGGCAGGTTTTTAACTCACCTGCGGTTAAGAGATTGCGACTCTGTTAATAACCTTATTTTATTTAAAATTTCGAGGATATGTAAAAATTTGAAAGGTAATTAAATTAATTTAATATTATAAATATGAGTTGTTAAGATTACGGGTAAATTGGATGTGATACCAATATATATATGTATATATTATTTTTAGTATTGGATCTCGCTGCATATCGAGGCGCATTAACGGATAAAGGTCTCTCGAACATCCGCAACATAAAAGGTCTAGAACATTTAGACCTTAGAATGACATTTAGAACAGCTGAACCTGTTTGTAAAATACTGCAAAAAACTCGACGAATGCGTGTCTTACTTTGCCCCGGCGGTGTAGCAGAAGATCTAGATGTAGACGCAATTACAATGCAGTTAAGAAATTCGTGTCCAGACTTGGAAATTTTAGATATATCGGGAGGTATTATTTCGTCGCGAAATATTGATGACCTCTGTGAGTGCAAAAATTTACGAAAACTGTGTATTTTATGGATGTAAGTTTTTGCTATACTTTTTTAATGCATATTATCATATTCTTTATTATTGAAATTTGTATGTTTTCGAAACATCTCTTGCAAACATCATGAACGGTTGTTTTTTTCTTTGCGATTGAACCGTATAGTAATAGTATGTGGTTTTTTGTTACAGTAGAACTACGATTACACTAGACATTTGTTCCATAGATTGTTTCCTTCCTGTCAACGCTTG
Organism: Temnothorax nylanderi; assembly: GCF_030848795.1. NCBI lineage: Eukaryota > Metazoa > Arthropoda > Insecta > Hymenoptera > Formicidae > Temnothorax > Temnothorax nylanderi. Next base: position 29,667 of record NW_027249927.1, read on the forward strand.
GAAGAAGTCAATTTGGTGGATCATCATGACGATATCAACGAGCTGACGCTCTGTAAAGATGTGAAACAAGTATACTTGCGGCAGTTAACTAGTTCCGCAATTTTCGAGCAGCATCCTAAACTGAGAGCGATTCATGTAATGCATGATCACAATAGCGACTTCTTTGCTCAGATGAAAGAAAAATATCCTCATGTGTCTATCTGGAGTCTAATATCTGGGGAATGTCTTGTCTGACTATGTCAAGAGACATGACAGTGTTTCGCGCCAAGTATACTTGTTTTACATCTTTACGCGAACAGATTGGAAACTTTCTATTTTATTAATGCCGGGTCGTCGCGTATGAAGTATGAAATATTATGTAAAAAGAGTTAAATAAACGGATTTTTTTATGACTGAATGAATGATGTAATTTCTAAAATTAAATATTGGCATAAATATGTGGTGCTCTGTGGTGCGGGGTGTGGGGTGAGGGAATCTCGACGGCGAGGAGGTGCGGGGCGAGGGAATCTCGGCGGCGAGGGGGACCATCACACAGGTATGAGTACAAAGGCGAGCTTTATAATTATGGTATCGAAGACCATTTATTCATTATTTATTTATTTACTTATTTATTTATTTATTTATTTATCTATTTAATTTTTCTATTTATCTATTTTTTATTTTATTTAATTTTTTATTTATTAATCTACTTAATTTATCTATTTATTAATCTATCTAATTTATTTATTTTATCAATTTATTTTTTTAATTTTCTATTTATTAATCTATTTAATTTATCTATTTATTAATCTATTTAATTTTTTATTTATTGAACGTAGACCCAGAAAAAAAAGGTTTTCGACGCCATCTCTTTCTGCGTTCAACTCTACAGTTTGTCATGCAAATTTTTTTTAAATTAAATTATTATATTAATTAAATTATGTTATAAATAATTATATTAATTAAATTAGGTTATAAATAATTATATTAATTAAATTATGTTATAAATAATTATATTAATTAAATTAGGTTATAAATAATTATATTAATTAAATTAGGTTATAAAAAATTATATTAATTTATAGGTTATAAATAATTAAATTAATTGAGTTAGGTTATAAAAAAAATATAACTTAATTTAATTAATTTAATTATTTAATGCCCCCCCCCCTCCCCGCGTTTGATAACTCTTCCTACGAAGAAAGGTGAAAAGGACCGCGGCGTCACGCTAGTCGCAGGTCATAAATTATAGCCGCCTGCCATAGGCGCTCGCTCGCATCTGAGGTGTGAAATGACATCTGTTTATAAATACTATCGGCCGAACATCGACGCGAGGCGACATTTGTTTATCGAACATGCCCCGACGCGCTCGCCTGATCCCCCCCCCCCCCCGCGAACCCTATGCTGGGAACGCAGGTCCCCCCCCCGCAGACCCCTCGGCCGGACCGCGGCGCTAGAGTCCCCCCTGCCCCGCTCCCCCCTCGAGCACCCCGGCCTAGAAGTCTCACTATTTCCCTACTATTCCCTTTTTTTTTTGTTCGTCACTCTATATAACCACTTAATTATCGCTGAACTCTAACTCTTACACTTACAATTTAACAACATTAATGTATAAAATATTACTATTATTTTTAATTAACTAATTATGAAATTTTACTTTAAGGTACTCTTTGCCAACTCTGCGCGGGTGAAGAGGCCACACGGAGCAACCGATATTTATTGCTGGCCTCACTTTCCTTCCTTGTATTACAGGATCGTATTCCGGGCATGAGCAGAACGACGCGTGCGACTAGGAGACACAGCTCTCGGAAATAAACGCGCTCACTGCTAAGTTCATTCAACGCGCTCACGGCTAAGTTCTTTCGACGCGTTCACGGCTAAGTTCTTCTCGGCTCGCGGTGCTCTCAATATATCGAAATGAAGAGAATACGAATACGACTAGCAATCGAATGTCTTCCTCCCGGTCTCGTAGGGCCTGTATATATACTGCGCGTTTGGTGACGTCCCGGGGTAAGGGACTACGGGGTTCACGTGAATTCGCGAGATCATCACGTGAAACTATTCGGAAAATCGCGTGATTATTCGAGAGCGTCGCGTGCCGGTCCAGACTATGAATTGATCGCTCAATAAACGAATTTATCTAATTATACGCTAGTTATTTCCACGTTCCTTTAAACTCTTTTGAAAATATTTTATACTTTTACCATACTAACAATACTACTATTACTCAACATTATCATTAACATGCGCTCACTATTTTAACAATTCATATTTATTGTTTCCTATTCAGAAGACCTGAGTCATGACAGTATCGCAATCACTCTAAACATCATTTGTTTAATTAATCATATTTGCGTGCCGAAGCGAAGGCACAGTGCTCACGCGTAAACTTTGATTGGTTCGGGTGCGTTCCGTTGCAGTGCGAGACCATTTACTGTGGTTTCGCACGTAACAACGCGTTCTATAGTGTTAAGCAGGGATCGGCAAAAGAATTTTTATTTTTTATTATTTAATTATTCACAAAATTAGCAATAACAACAAATTAAATTTTTATTGAATTAGCAAATTAGTAATTAGTCACAAAAAATTACTAATTGCATAAAAATTAATAATATTTAGGTAAAAGTAAATTACAAATTACTTAAAAAATTCGTAATTTGTCAGAGACAAATTCTAGTTCGTGAAAGTTAGTATTTAGATGAAAATGATATAATTTCTTTTGCAAATTGGTAATTAGTAAAAATAAATTCTTTATTATTAAAATAATTGATAACTTCTCAAAAATAAATTACTACTTATTTGAAAATTAATAATTAGTAGAAAATAATTATTAATTTTTTCAATAATAAATAAATAATTAGTCTCAGGTAAATTTTTTATTTTAAAAATTATTAATTGGTTAAATATAAATAATTTACGATGATAAAGAGTTTTATTACGACTCAATTGGCAAATATATAAATACACAAACGGAAAGATCCCCCGTGGCCCTCGGCGGGGGAACAGGTGGAGCGTGGAAAGGGAGGAAAAGAGTACCGGAAAAAGGTGATATGGGGGAGGGGGAAGGTGGAGGAAGCAAGGTAGGCGTGAAGGAAGCCGAAAGGAGGTGGAGTAAATGGAGATGAGGTGGAAAATATAGCTGGACGGCGGAAATCTGTTGGAGATGAGGAGGCCCGAGAGAGAGGTTAAGTTGACGGTGAGCTTTGGCGACGGAGGAGATGGCACAAGAGGCGAGAGCGGCAGAGGGAAATGGGGCGGATGCGCAACACGCGTCTTCGCAACGTGTGTCGACGGATAAGCGGCGAGATCGAGAGATCGAAGGAAGGGATCAATAGAGCGAGGTGAACATGTAAGAAACGCACGTGGTGGTAGTAGAGCGGGCGAACTGTGAGACGGAGAGAACGGTAGTAGAAAGGTAAGCGGTGATTATTGAAAGAATCGTTTGCGGAAGGATCAAAGGTAAAGGTAGAGGTGAAAGAAATAAGCGTGATAAGTCAGAGAGAAAGAGAGGGGGGCGGGAGAGAAAGCAGAGTAAGGGAGAGGAAAGACCGCCGTAGAGTTAGCAGACAAATTGAATATTTTTTAAATTATTCTTTTTCATATAATTTGAAAATCATTTAGAGAAGTTTAGGAAAATTGTTTAAACATTTGGGTAATAATATTTTTCTGTTATTAACCAAATTTTATCGAGCGTCAAGTTAGCAGATAGCGATTATGTTTAATGTTTACTATGAATGGAATTGATTGGAAATCATTTGGGGATGACATCTTCATTGTAATTTTTATTTGGGAAAAGTCGCTTTTTTGTAATTTAAATAAATCTTTGTATTAAAAATAAAAATAAAAATAAATTTAGGTCTCTGTTCTTTTTCGCTGCATTTCTGCACTAGTGCAACAAGTTAACTTATTGCTGCAGCGAAAAAGAACAGTCCATTATTGGCAGTAGTGTGAAAATTACATATTTTTCGGAGGAGCAGCGAGTAAAACTATGTTGATAAAAGGAACGCATTCGAATTAATTTATCCTATATATAAGAATTAATTTTTATCTTTACTTCGCTCAGTGTTTTCAAGTGATAGCGCTTTATGGAAAACACATGTTCAACCGAAAATGGATTTTGAATGATGTAAATATTATAAAATTTATCCTGTTCAACGTTATTTTAGCTTTAAAGCACAAGATTCGTTGCCCTAATTTAATCAATCAAGTGCTTAATTTATTTGAAGTCTATAGTAATCCAGCACAGAGTTTATGATGTCATTAATTGCTTTTAGTGCAATCAAATTTGTATCACTCGAAAAAGAGAAAACGTTATTGCAAATTTGTATGATCCTAAATAGAAAAAATAATTAATAGTAGTTAATTAGTAGTAGTTAATTTAACTATAGGGGAGACCGGGGCTAAACAGTCCGTTTTTTTTCGGTGCCGATTTTTAACAACAAAATAAATAATTGTAGTTAAATGTGGTATACCACTGTAAAGAGTGAACCTTTAGCTACAAAATTTATATAGGAAATTTTTGTCTACGTCGCTTTGTTTAACCGGTATAGAGCAAAAACGACAACGGTGGAAAAATTAAAATCTCAAAAATGCCGGGGTTAAACAGTCTACCCCCTGGGGTAAATCAGTTTCAGGTTTAATCGCCCATGAAATATTAAATATCTACGCTGGATTCGTGTTCAGCATGCATTACTCTTTATAATCAGCATGCATTTGTAATCACGTACCTCGAGATTTGGAGAGCAAATATTATTGCAGATATTACAAAATTTCCACGCGCAGAAAATTTCACTTTTCACCACAAAAACACGTTTGCCGTCGTAAAAATCATAACACGGCAGGTAACCTGCCGAAACTCCGTTGGTCACATGGGTACCATAAGCAGCGTTTACAATGTTAATAGCGAGTTTGCACAATATACAGGTTCCGAGATATTTGATTAGACGTATTTACCCCGTAGACTTTTTAGCCCCGGTCTCCCCTAATGTGATTATTATTATTATTATTATTATTATTATTAATATCAGAATAATAAATATTTTTATTATTAAACACAATAATGATTCCCACACCTCCGTATTTTAGTAAATATTTAAATTAAAACTATATTCTCTTTTATTGTAATAATAATAATTATTATTATAATTATTATCAGAATAATGAATTTTATTATATTTTTTATGCAAAAAAGCTGTTTCATGTTTAATCTGTATACATAGATATACACACTGTTGATAATATAACCTAGGTAGCACATGCATACACGTTTCAGAAATGTTTTATGAGCGTTTTTCCGAAACGTTTTATAACCGATTTCTAGAAACGTTTCTCATGAGTAAAAATGTCCATTCGAAAAACGTTCGATGGAACGTTTCTTTTCCGATAAAATAACGTTTAAAAAATTATTATAGAAACGTTTTATTTTAATGATAAAAACATTTTAGATAAAGACATTTAAAATTCCTACTTTTCACGTCTTTTGAACGTGTTTATGACGCCTTTGAGATATGCGTGAGAATGTTCTAGAAGCTTTATGCATGATACCATCTATGACGTCTATTCTTTTTTGAAGAAATTCCTGAACAGCACGGGGATTCTCTAACTCCTTAAGGTGATGCTGGAGTCGTCTGTTTTACCGGCATTTTTGCCGTCACGTAGCGTCGTATTAATTTGACAGAATTAAAATTCCTTTTTCAGAATTGCAATACATACATCAATGATTCAGGGAAACTTCGATTTTACATAGAAAACGAGAAAAAATTACGGAAGTACAGATTTCTTTATCTACTTTTATCCTAATATGGCGTCTCGAGTTGCGGCGAGCTGTCAGCTCATCACAAGATGTGTTTCATATAAGAGATATATCATTGATACGAACGCGAAAACAAGCTTCCCTGAATTGCACAACAAGAAAATCATCGATAAACCCCTCAAATCAAGATTTGGAAGCGTAATATAAAAGTATGATGTCGGTGTGCATCGTGCGTATGTGTGCGTGCAATGTAGCGTGCTATCCTTGTCTATATCTTTGTCTATACAAGGACAGATATAGTCGATAACATAGAAAATGGTAATTTTGTCGGTCATACAGACGGCTCCAGCATCACCTTAAGGGTCGACAGGAGCCATTTATTACTAGAATCGTAAAATCCGTATTACGGCCAAAATAATGAGAAAATCGCACTTTAACTATGATATTCGTAATCAGCAGCATCGCCTTCAAGCTGCTACAGAGCGATTTTTTGAAAAAATGGTCAAAATAAAATTTTTGATATCGAAATTGTCGTTAAGGAGTTAGAGAATCCGTGTCCTGGTGCACATTCGTGCAATACTGATGTGCACCAGTTCAGGAAGTTCTTCAAAACGAAACACACGTATAAATGTTCTTTCAATTGCCACGTTCAGCAAAACGTTTATTTTGCAACTATTGGTAGTTTTCTAAGCTCAGATTTATCCGATGAGAAATAGATTAAGACCGGTAGGACAAAATTAATTTAAGTAAATAAGTGGATATATGTGCACGGATAAAATGATTTATTTTGTGCAATAATTAGTGCAATATAAATTTAAATGTTTTAAAAAAGGCTATTAAAGCTATTATGTATATAGATAAAGCAAATTATAATTTTGAAAGAAAAAATTTAACAAATAGGTATTTTTGTTAACTGTAGAAACGTAAAAAATGCGTTTCTTAAATCATGGTTTTAAAAACATTTTTGTTCAAACGTTTCTTAATGGTTCTTTACGGTTATGAAACTATATATGTATACGTTCGAAAAACGTATATGAAACTAATATGTGCTACATGGGAAATAATATGAAGGTGTATAAGACCTAAGGCATTTTTTATTTTTGTTTTTAATACAAACATTTATTTAAATTATAAAAAAGCGACTTTTCCCAAATAAAAATTACAATAAAGATGTCATCCCCAAATGTTTTCCAATCGATTCCATTTATAGTAAACATAAAACATAGTCGCTATCTGCTAACTTGACGCTCGATAAAATTTTGTTAATAACAGAAAAATGTTATTACCCAAATGTTTAAACAATTTTCCTAAATTTCCCAATTTTCCTAAATGATTCCCAAATTATATGAAAAAGAATAATTGAAAAATATTCAATTTGTCTGCTAACTCTACGGCGGTAGAGGAAAGTAATTATATGGGCATGTTACAGATAACCAAAGAAAGATGGAAGGGAAGATAATAATAGAGAAGGGGGCGGTGGAAAAGATAGTGGAAGAGAAAGTATGGAAGATGATAAAAGAAGTTAAGGAGGAATGTAAAAGAAGAGAGGAGGAGATGAAGGAGGAGGTAGAGAGATTGAAAGGAAAGGTGGACAAAATGGAACAGAGGGGGGGGGGCAAAAGGAAGAGGAATGATAATAAAGAGAGTAAGGGTAAGATTGGTAAGAGGAAATGGTGGGCGGAGAAGAGAAGGAAGAATGTGATAATAAGGATTGAGAAAGAAAGATGGGGAGGAGAGGAATCAAATTGGGAGAAGGTGAAGGAACTGTTTACGGATGGATTAAAGGTGAAAGTGGAGGTAAAAGAGGTAAGTGTGATAGGACAGAGAGGAGAATGGATGACGATGTTAGTAAGGATGGGGAGCGAGGAGGATAAGTGGAAGGTTTTGGAGGCAAGGAGAAAGGAAGGGAGTAGATTGAGGGTGAAAATGGACGAGGATAAATCTGTGGAGACGAGGGTAAGAGAAAGAAAGGAGAAAGAAAGGAGAGAGGAGGAAGGCGGGAGATGGAAAAGGACTGAGGAGGACGAGATTACGAAAAAGATGGAGGAGAGTCTGTTGATGTAGTCGGACGAGGAGGAGGATGATAGGAAAAAATGTAAGTAAGGACAGTGAAAGAAGGAAGGAAGGCGCCGAACGCAAGGTGGGGGAGAGCCGGACAAAAGCGAAGAGGCCCGCCAGGAAGGAAGGAGGCAGAATGATGTGGAAATATGATGTTAGGTCGCTTGGGTCATGGGTATAATGAAAGTATAATTGGGTCGCGAGTATATATGTAAAGGGTTGGGTACGTCCCTGGAAAACGCCATATGAAATGTATGTGATTAATGAATGTATAATTGTAAATGTTTTTGGGAACGTTTTTCCAGAAAAAAAAACGCCTTTCCAACCCCGGAAGGGGAGTGAAATAAAGATGATTGATTGATTGATATAAAATATAAAATATAAAGAACGAAAACATGTCCACACACAATATTATTTTAAAAGACGACTAAAAGATGTCTAATATCGGATGTCTTTTAGTCATCTTATAAGTTTTGGCTATAAGACAACATTTAGTGGGACATAAGTCATCTTTTAGTCATCTTTCAGTCGACTTTAAGCTCTAACGAAAAGACATCTAAGCCGAAAATTTGTCATCTTTTAGTCATCTTTTAGACATCTTTGTGCTGTCTGGGTTACTACTTAGAAAACACCCTGTATAATTATAAAAACTGATTGATGTAAATCTGATCATTATACTGAGAAATGATGTAGAAACTAGTAATTGATCATTTTCATTTTCAATTCGGCATTCTTTTATACGTTCGGTCTATAGTTCAAAATCAGTCACACCACTGCTTGACAATTCTAGCAACAAATAATCATCTTCAGTTTTTTCTTGTGTTAATCGTCTATTATGCCTCGAAGAAATATCACGGTTACTTCCTTTTTCCATGATATTGCAAAAATGATTTATTATTATTATGTACCTAACCTATAAAAATAACACAATCAAATGTACATTAATTGTACAGCAATTACATACAATTGTATAGAAATTCAAATCTATTACAAAATGAGAACTTACCTTTCACTCACTATTTAATGTAAATTATTTTTCACTATATAATTTAAATGTGTTTATTGTCCTACACTCAGATAATACTGCGATTACGTGACCAAAAAACTGTCCATTTAACGATTTTTTGAGCTTAGTAACGCTACTACGGCACGCCATCTTATTACATTTTCTTAAATACGTATCAACTACGTGTTTGATACATTCATACATTATATAATATGTGCGGTATACTTTCTATGTATTACATACGTATTTTGTATTGAATATTTCGTACTGAATTTCGTATTGAATATTTCGTACCTATTGCATTAATTACGTATTTAACACATTATATTTGATATGAAATAAAATGCCATAAAAATGCAATATAGTTACGTATTTAATATATATTTGCAATGAAAGGTGTTGTACGGGAGGGTAAAAGCCTTAGTGGTCAAATTTTTTAAAATATTTACTCGTGTGCATAGATGCAAGCTATACAATATATAAATTGCATCTATGTACACAAGTTAATATTTTAAAAAATTTGACTTACACCACTAAGACTTTTTATTCCTCCAATGTATGGACATGATCTACACAGTACATTTTAAACGTGTATTTGCAATATTACAGATACGTATCAAATACATAATTTGCGTATTCAAGACGTATCAAATAGATATTGTCATATATTGTCATATACGTATCTGATACGTAACGTAATTACATATCGAAACGTGGACATTCATCGGTATTAAACATGTATCTAGTACATGATTCATACATATTGCTACGTATCTGCTATATAGCAACATTTCAAATTTTCTGTATCTACTATCTATTTGAAATATAAAATTGATAATCCCGCTGTGTGGAAATTTATCAACTTTAATATCAGATTAGTTTTCAGCGACCTAAAAAACCTTTAAATTTAAATAACATAATTTAAAAATATTTTACAGATACTTAAAAAGATTCTAAACCAAAGGCCGAACTCCGACGGGAAAGCGCCCTCATCTAAACAGATTTCAAAATGTCGATAATTTCGATCGTTTTCTATGTTATCGGGTGACCTCCGTTTGGACACGTAACGATTGGACATCGCTCGATTAGACACATGATATTGGACACGTTTTATTGTACACATAACGATTGGACACCGAACAATTGGACACCCCACGATTGGACACAGTACGATTCGACACCGCACGATTGGACACAGCTTTAACATTGTACGGTTCGCGTGATATTTGTGTATAGACAGTACACACGTAGGCGGGGGAGGGGCTACGCCCTTCCCCCGCAAGCACTGGTGGGTGGGGGTAGACCTCGGTTCGCGTGATAAATTGAAAACCCATGTGGAATCGATTGTGTGGTGTCCAATCGTTCGGGGTCCAATCGTGCGTATATAATGGTGCGGTGTCGAATCGTACTATGTCCAATCATTACGTGTCTAATAAAACGTGTCCAATATTATGTGTCTAATCGAGCGGTGTCCAATCATTACGTGTTCGAACGGAATACGTCCGTTACCGGTCTATATCTGTCCTTGTATAGACAAGGATGTAGACAAGAATAGACAAGGTTATGGTACCTACATTGCACGACAATAGCTTTAATGTACAGGTTGGGGAAAAATTATTGGTCAAGCTTTTGCCAGTCGATTCTACTCGTCGAGATCGCCAACATTGCATCATAAACATGGTGCCGCAAAATTAACTTTGAAGGTCATTTTCAATGTCAAAATTTTTTATTGGCTTATTCGATTCTACTCGTCGAGCTGAACAAAAGTCTCAAAGGGACCATATGCCGGAAATCAATATTTCATAGAGAAATCTTCGTTTGAAGTTTTTAGAAGCCAAAATATTTCGTAAAATTAATTGTCATGGGTGTAAAATCTGCTTAATCTACTCTTAACGCTACCCAGGAACAACGAAGTGGGCGTGGTAGATTTTTGTTCCCTTCGGGGTATCTTGGTAACCCATTTCAACGGCTGTTGGTTCCTTAAAGCAACGGGGGCCGTCCACTGAGGGGAACAGCCGGGACATCAGACGGATACCTTGAGCACCTATCGTGCTCCGCGCTTTTTTACAACGAGTTTTTGGAACTCGATGGATCGGTCGTAATCCTGCACCACACTTATGGCCCGCCCGTTCACCTGACCTGAACCCTCTAGACTTTTATTTCTGGGGAGCTCTGAAAGCCATTGTTTATGGGTCAGGCAGGGTTTTAAGGACGGCTCAGGATTTACGAAATCGCATTAAAGAGGCGGTTGCTACTTTAGCACGAAATCGAGCTGTGCTCCGTAGAGTGCGAGATAATTTGGTGGAGAGACTCCAAGCTTGCATTGATAACGGTGGTGGTCGCATTGAAGCTGGCAGACAAGCACAACTGCTCAGAGCTATTGGGGCCGATGGGTCAGTTCTGTTTGTTCGTAGGCAGCGTCGACGACGATAAAGTGAGAGGCGAAGGGAACTCACTATAATCAAGTCACCCCGAAGTGAGAGGCGAGGAGAACTCACTATAATCAAGTCACCCCGGAGTGAGAGGCGAGGGGAACTCACTATAATCAAGTCACCCCGAGGTGAGAGGCGAGGGGAACTCACTATAATCAAGTCACCCCGAAGTGAGAGGCGAGGGGAACTCACTATAATCAAGTCACCCCGAGGTGAGAGGCGAGGGGAACTCACTATAATCAAGTCACCCCGAAGTGAGAGGCAAGGGGAACTCACTATAATCAAGTCACCCCGAGGTGAGAGGCGAGGGGAACTCACTATAATCAAGTCACCCCGAGGTAAGAGGCAAAGGGAACTCACAATAATCAAGTCACCCCGAAAGGAACAAAAATCTACCACGCCCACTTCGTTGTTCCTGGGTAGCGTTAAGAGTAGATTAAGCAGATTTTACACCCATGACAATTTTACGAAATATTTTGGCTTCTAAAAACTTCAAACGAAGATTTCTCTATGAAATATTGATTTCCGGCATATGGTCCCTTTGAGACTTTTCGAATAAGCCAATAAAAAAATTTGACATTGAAAATGACCTTCAAAGTTAATTTTGCGGCACCATGTTTATGATGCAATGTTGGCGATCTCGACGAGTAGAATCGACTGGCAAAAGCTTGACCAATAATTTTTCCCCACCCTGTACATAACTTTTTTGTTAGAGGTCTAAGCCTAATTCTAAGAACGGTATGGTATTTCTTGATGTAATCCATCTTTCATGAAAGTCTCATTTTGTAACAACAAATTGTAGAATTTTTATACAAAGCAAATGTTGTCACGAATTGACTTATATTATCTGCATTTCTGAAATTATTTTTTTTCTCGGTATCGTGGAAAGCATTAGTGCATATAATACTTTAACTTTGGAGAAGGATTTTTAAATCCATAAAGCCAATAAAAAGATATGCGCATTTTTAAAATGTCGGTAATACAAACGGCTTTAGGATCGTCTTAATGGTCGCAACTTTGACGCAATAGACTCTACGTTAATTATCAATATTTTTTTAACCATCATTGACACAACAAATTCCTTTAAGGGATGACGCGTGGCTCAGTGCCTACGCGAGTGATTAGTAACACCAAGGTCCGTGGTTCGAATCCGACTCGGCCTTCGTCCCATATATGTTTCGTTAAGAAATTTTTTCCCGATTAAGATCCCTATGGATTAATGGTCTGCACGATTGGGAATCGGAAAGGATTCACAATCTGCAAGGCTTAATATTCGTAAAGGATCAGAAGAATGAGACATTTTTTGAGTTAAGTGCCATATATAACCTTAAAAGGACCCTAGTGGTTCTGTTTGGCGCTCGCCACATTGTATATTGTAGTCATTAGTCTAGTCTCTTCATGTTCATATTCGTTATATATAATAGTTTTCGAGTACCTACAATTATTTGATGTATTTCGGTGACTCGCGCGAAACGTCGGCGGATCGCGATCGACCCGCAAAATCGATATTTTCGCGACTTACCAATCGGTGCTGCCCTCGCTCACCCCACGAGGGCACCCGCCTGAGGAAGGAGCAAGTACTCGCTCGCGACACTTTTCCAGCGCCGCGAGCACACTCACTCATCGTTAAGTCGCCCTACGACACCCATCGTCACGACGTCTCGGGGTGCACACGCTATACGTGCACACTCGAACATCTGGGAGCCACATCGAGCTCGCGCTCCGGAAGAGGGATCGCTTGCTGCCTTGCCTTGCTTGCCTTACTGCCTTGCTTGCCTTACTGCCTTGCTTACTGCTCTGCCTTGCCTTGCTTGCCTAGCTGCCTGCCTTGCCTGCGCTTGCTGCACGTGCTGCCCACGAGCTTGCTAGAGAGACGAATCCTCCAGGAGATGACGGCCTCCCGAACGGTGAGTCGCATTTTGATTTACGTTAATTCGCTTTGGGGAGACGATACACACCTCCCCTGGTCCTTCGAGTCACGTATTTCGCATTTTTCGCAAATCCGGGAACGGTTCCACCACCCCCCGAGCATTGGTCCTTTGAGCCGGATTCTCGCGTTAGTGGATACTGCCGACCTTTCGCTCGTTTCCCAAATAGTGCTTATTGCTAAATAGTTTCGTTCGCGCAATTGCATTAGCGATTATTCGGTGCTGCTAATCATTCGTACGCCGCGATATCTCTCGATCGCAACCACGTTCGCGACGAGCATACGCGCGCGGGATCTGTCGTTGCACGCCATTGTCGTTAATCGCTCTTGTCGTTAATTGCTGGTTTAATAGTTCGTTCGCGCAATTGCATTGGCGATTATTCGGTGCTGCTAATCATTCGTACGCCGCGATATCTCTCGATCGCAGTCTTCACGTAGTTCGCATTGCGACGAGAATATACGCGCGGAATCAGTCGTTGCACGCCATTGTCGTTGATCGCTCTTGCCGTTAATTACTCTTGTGTCAATCGCACCGTCATTTGTTATCGTACGAACAATACGATTTCAATATTCTAGTTGAGGAATATCCTCTCTCAAATATTCTCGGGCCAGCCCCAATTATTTGCATCACCGACGGCGGCCTTGACGCTCGGTCACGGGCCGGCCGCGTGTACATATACAAGTTTTTCTACGGAAACTCGCGCTCAACAATAACGCGCTCTGTCCCTCGGCACGATTCAAAATACACAATGTTTCCGAGCGTTGGAATTTTCGATAACACATGTGTAAAATGAAAGCGTGAGAGCCTCATGGTCATAACCGGGTACCTGTGCCGCTCCAATGATACGTCTATCTTATTGTTAATTAGCGCCTTCATCCTTGCGTTTGCGTTTCCCGATTCTTGCGTGAATCAGATAGTCTCGCTATCGCACGAATATTCCATCGTGCCTTCGCGTAGGCACTCGAATCGAGCCATCCGTTACTCGTCACCTTGGCGAGCGAAGCGGTATTGTTTCGCTTTCTATTGTGCTTCAGTATATTCAAGGACCTTTTCGTGCTGAACCATTTGTCATTGCCTCGAGCTCAAGTTAAACTTTCGCCGTCCTTCAACCGTTCCTGCTTTGTATATCCTAAGCCGGCTCCTCGATTATAATTATTTTGCTGACTTGCTGGTCCCACATCGGCTCCTCGCGGTAGAGATATTCGCGGTCTCGCTCTTGTCGTACGGTGTGCCCCTGTTGTTGATCGCCTTTGTCGTTAATTGCCTTTGTCGTTATCTGCCATTGGTCGTATCAACACAACATGTCCAAGCCAAAGTCGGCTCCGTCTTGCCGCGAATTATGCGTCCGGCGGATGCGAGAGATCCATGCGCTTGCCCTGAAGGCCTCGACTAAAACGACGATCCGCGAGAGTTTTCTTGCCCGCTACGCGAGCGTGGCGAAGATCGCCGAGGACTTCGAGAACTCGCATCTTAAGATCATACAGGAGACTTCTGAATTCGATACCAAGGACGCGGTTCGGGCTGAGTTCGATAAAATGCATTACGCCGTGAAGGGACGGTATCACGCGATCACTGGCGCGACGCCCGGGACCGCTCAAGCTCAGCCCTCGAGCCACTTGTCGGCGGTCAAGCTGCCCAAGATCTCACTGCCGCAATTCTTGGGAGATCTCGCGCTCTGGCCCTCGTTCATCGCGTTATTTAACGTTTCCGTTCACGAGAACCGGAGTATCTCCTCCATGGAGAAATACCAATATCTGATGGCCTCATTGAAAAAGGAAGCGCTCAATGTCGTGAAGAACCTCCCCCTTTCCGCGGAGTATTACGCAATCGCTTATGAGGCGCTACTCGACCGATATCGAAATAGAAGAAAGTTAGCGGATCACCACCTAAGGTCAATACGCGAGGCTAAACCGTTGAAAGTAGAATCGGCCGATGCTCTCCATAATCTGTTAGATACGTTCACCGAGAACACGCGCGCGCTAAACTTGATGAAGTTTCCGACCGACTCGTGGGACTTCATCTTGCTAAACTTCTTATTAGAGAAGCTACCCCGATCATTGCGGGAGAAGTTCGAGTCTATCCATCGGGCCGAAGAGATACCGCGGTATGCTCAACTCATCAAAGAATCAATAACAACGGCCAGTAACGAGCAATAAACGAATATTATAATTCAAAATTAATACATTACAATGTTGGTACGTTTCTGCACACTGTGCTTTCTTCAGCCAATTAATCAACCATTCTACCTCCAATTAATAATGATCAATAAACATAAAATTCTACATCCAATAAATACGGTAACATTATTGAATAAACGCTGTTCTATGTATAATTGTACAATGAGTAGAAGCGGAACGAAAATTGTCAAACAAAGTAAAGTAGTATCGACGCATTTTAAAACCTTATTAGACCGTCTAAATCAAAGATCCATGATTCATTCACAAAACGTCACAATATTGATAATCTTCCACGAATAAGAGATGCAGTTATTCCGCAGTTGCGTAATTATTTGCATTCCAAACCTAACACAAACATTGCTAACATTAAACTTCTCACCATGTACAAAATAACTCAAAGGTTTTGTAAAAACAATCCGGACATTATTTTCACACGTGCAGACAAGGGCAATATTACGGTGGCTATGAACAAGTGTCAATACATTCAAAAAACAGAAGACATGCTAAAGGATGTTAGTACTTATTCGGTTGTGAAAAGAAATCCCGCTAAACAAATTGAAAACAATTGCAACAATTTATTGAAATTATGGTTTAACAAAGAGTACATATCTAAACTTGAGTATTTTAGAATGCGTTCGAGCGACGCCCCTTTACCCAAAGCTTATACACTCCCTAAAATCCACAAGCCTAATCATCCTTTCAGAATAATTGTTTCTTCAATTGATACAGCTTTATACTCCCTTGCTAGTTTTTTACACAAAATTATTTCTGACAACATACCTAAAACTAGAAGCTATGTGAACAATAGTTTTGATTTGTACAGGGAGCTCTCGGGTAAAAGGATTGCAAGTTCAGATATACTTGTATCATTAGATGTTAGTTTACTTTTTACCAACATTCCTCTGAGTCTTGCATTGGAGAGTATTAAAAAAAGGTGGCCATATATTAAGAAGGGCACAAACATACCGAAAAAAGAATTTTTAGGTGCCATTGAATTCATACTGTCATCTACATACTTCACATTTAACAATGTGATTTACAAACAAACCTTTGGTACTCCCAAGGAATCTCCTTTGTCCCCAATCATAGCCGACATTGTCATGCAAGACTTACAAGGGAACGGTCGGGGGTGTCCGAGACCGATTTGGATGCGCTTTGGATATGTTGTTGAGCATCAAAAAATATTAGACTCGTATTTTTTTTTGCGGCTTATCTCGACGTTTAGGGGTTGAAACCCCTCGAATATAACGGATTTTATAGTTTTTAGCGAATATCTTCGAAAATATAAGGCGTATGAAAAAAAGTTTGGTACAAAAGGTTTATGGCTTTTTGTGCTCTTTACAATGGCGTAATCAGATTTTTCAAATTTGTCACATTTTTTAATTTAACCCCACCCCCACCTATTATTTTTGCCAAATATAACAATTTTTCCAACGCAAATTTAAGAGCGTCAAATGCCAAATACGTCCATGTGTATTTTTATTATGATACCATTATTATATTTTTTGCAAGACGAGATGATATGTGGTATAGGCGTCGCGCTGTAGGTAGGTGTTGCGTTATTTCTGTTCAAGTTGCGCCGTACGCTTAAAAATTTCCATTTCAACTCCGGGATGACCGAAAGCGCTGATGCGAAGGCCAGCGCAAGGCTATTTCGAGAGTCCTGGACTAGCAACGGAATATAGACTCCGATATTATAAATACCACCGCCGAATTGTAAGATCGAGCGGGCAGTCGCAAATTTGAACGTGCGTCACATTAACCGCTACAATAATACACTATCCCAATTATAACTCCGGGACAACCGAAAGCGCTGATGCGAAGGTCAGCACTAGGCGCTGACAGCGAGGAGTTTACGCTATTTCGATAGCGTTAGCACGAAAATAAATAAGCAGGAAGTCCGGAAGGTTATATGGAGTAGGGGAAAGCCTTCGCGCCTTCTGAAGGAAGGCACGGACGGACGGCAGATAGATTTGAGTCGCTGAGCGAGAAGTACATACCATAATTTGGAGAGAGAGAGAGGTGAATAGTTGAAAGTAGTGAAAGTTGCAGAAAGTAGCATTATTACATTGTATGGATTAAACTTCATTCTGAAAGATATTAAAATTAAATATTTGTCTCGAACTTTAATTATATAAATAAATACGCACTTTATAATTAATGGAGTGGTCTTTGTTAGGTTTGATACCGTCTCTTTCCAATTTGCGACTGCCCGCCCGATACAATTCGGCGGTATTTATAATGTCGGAGTCGACATTCCGTTGCTAGTCCAGGACTCTCGAAATAGCCTTGCGCTGGCCTTCGCATCAGCGCTTTCGGTCATCCCGGAGTTGAAATGGAAATTTTTAAGCGTACGGCGCAACTTGAACAGAAATAACGCAACACCTACCTACAGCGCGACGCCTATACCACATATCATCTCGTCTTGCAAAAAATCTAATAATGGTATCATAATAAAAATACACATGGATGTATTTGGCATTTGACGCTCTTAAATTTGCGTTGGAAAAATTGTTATATTTGGCAAAAATAATAGGTGGGGGTGGGGTTAAATTAAAAAATGTGACAAATTTGAAATATCTGATTACGCCATTGTAAAGAGCACAAAAAGCCATAAACCTTTTGTACCAAACTTTTTTTCATACGCCTTATATTTTCGAAGATATTCGCTAAAAACTATAAAATCCGTTATTTTCGAGGGGTTGTTTCAACCCCTAAACGTCGAGATACGCCGCAAAAAAAAACACGTGTCTAATGTTTTTTGATGCTCAACAACATATTCAAAGCGCATCCAAATCGGGTAGGTTCTAAATCGGGTTTTTTCGACCAATAAACGTCGAGATAAACTGCAAAAAAAAAATACGAGTCTAATATTTTTTGATGCTCAACAACATATCCAAAGCGCATCCAAATCGGTCTCGGACACCCCCGACCGTTCCCTTGTTAGAGGAAACAATTTTAGGGTCGATTGATATTGATTTGCCGTTTTATTTCCGTTACGTCGACGATATAATTATGCCTGTTCCTCGAGATAAGGCTCAATACATATTAGATAAGTTCAATAACTACCATGAAAGGCTTATGTTTACTATTGAATATGAAAAGGACCGTAGGTTGAGCTTTTTGGATTTACAACTGCATATTATTATTAATGACGCTATTGTAATAGACTGGTACCATAAGGACACATTTTCAGGCAGATATTTATCATATTATTCAAACCATCCAGAGTGCCACAAAATCGGTATGATATATGGGTTGGTAGACAGAGCTATACTATTGTCCCACCCCATATTCCAGTCCAAGAACATAAAACTAGTTATCAATTTATTAAGAAACAACGGCTATCCTCTAGATCTTATTTTTAAAAGAATCAACTTGAGATTGAATACATTATTCAATGGTAAACTTAAGCAGAATACAGCGATTGGGGGCGATGATGAGACTGAGGACAGTTTAAATTTAAATAAAAGAAAGATTATTGTAATGCAATTTATTAACAACATTTCAGATAAAACGGCGCATCTTTTCAACAAAAAAGAACACATTATAGGATACAGAATTCTTAACAAATTGAACAAAGTCATTAAAACACATAAAGATGGCAATGCATTGGTCTCAAACAACAATGTAATTTATAAGTTAAATTGTAATGATTGCGATGCGTCTTACGTGGGGCAAACAAAGCGACAGCTTAAAACAAGAATTAACGAACACAAAAACAATTATAAGTTGGATCACGGAGCATAGGCTAAAATTGGATCATACTTTTAATTGGGATAATCCTGAAATTCTAGATTTTGAAACAAACTATTACAAGCGGCTCATATCAGAAAGGATACACATAAAAGAGCAAAAAAATGGCATTAACTCTCATAAGGATACATAATTTCTTGATGGTTCTTATTTTGGTATTTTAAGTGAGCTTGGCAACAACTCATAAAGTTTTATTTATTATTGGATTGACGTCCCTCGCTATTCGCCTGTTTGTTGCTGTCATGCGATAATGCTTAGTCACACATGAGATTCGATACAATACGGTTCTCGATACAGCTTATTCCCACAATTATCTTCATTCAGACGCTCTCGACTTTTAATTATTGACTCTTATGGTGACGTGCAGACTTCGCTGACTGACTCAGTTCATTCCCACTGTCGACTGAGGAATGAATCATGGATCTTTGATTTGGACGGTCTAATAAGGTTTCAAAATGCGTCGATACTACTTTACTTTGTTTAACAATTTTCGTTCCGCTTCTACTCATTGTACAATTATACATAGAACAGCGTTTATTCAACAATGTTACCGTATTTATTGGATGTAGAATTTTATGTTTATTGATCATTATTGATTGGAGGTAGGATGGTTGATTAATTGGCTGAAGAAAGCACAGTGTGCAGAAACGTACCAACATTGTAATGTATTAATTTTGAATTATAATATTCGTTTATTGCTCGTTACTGGCCGTTGTTATTGATTCTTTGTATATACATACGAGCTTGCTATTTAGAAATTCAACTCATCAAGTTTCTTTCCGAGCATTGTAAAGTTCTTGAGGCCATCTCGGTCCGGCAACCATGTTGCTCAAATCGCCTGCATCTTCGTCAAAGGGTTCCGCGGCGGTCTCGTCATTTGTGACTCACACGAAAGAGTGCCCTGTCTGTAAGGAACAACATTAAATAACGAAATGTTCTCGGTTTCTCAAACTTTCGTCGAAGGAGAGATTTTCGACCGCTCGAGATCTGAAACTTTGCCTTAACTGTCTTCACCCCGGACACGGCATGAAGAATTGTCCCTCCGCGTGGACATGTCGATCTTGCGGAATGAAGCACCATACGCTGTTGCATTTCGAGCACAGCTCTAGTTCCACCCCTACGGCCGAACTGGTAACCGCGACTCCTGCCGCCCAGGGCACCGCAACCGAGGTCAAACCGGAAGATAAACCGCTCGTGACGATGGCTAGTCTCGCCAATAGCATCGTGCTGTTGTCCACCGTCCGAGCAGAATTGATAGATTTACACGGCAACGCGTTTCCTGTTCGTGTACTATTAGATAGCGCGAGCCAGGCCAATTTTGTAACTGAAGGCTGTCTTCAGAAAGGCGGTTTTCGTCGGACTAGACACGCTGCTACGGTCTTCGCGGTGAACGAGACAAAGGCAGCCACCACGAAGGGCCTTACGTCGTTCGTTCTCCGTGCCCGCGGTCGCGACGACATTCGCTTTCCAATCGAGGCCACGGTTCTTCCGCGTACATCGCCGTTGCCGAGCAGTAAAGTCGCCGTCCGATCGTGGAATCACTTAAAGGGATTGCCGCTCGCGGATCCCGAGTACTATTTGCCCGGCAACATTGACATTTTACTGGGGGCGGAATCGTTCGCCTCCGTATTACGTGACGGTCGTCGTAAGGGAAAGGATGGGGAACCGGACGCCTTCAACTCAGTATTCGGCTGGGTCTTGACGGGCGCGGTGTCCCCGTCGTTACAAGTAGCGCCCCTGCACTCGTTCGCTACCACTCTCGAATCGATCGAGACCGCAGTGGGTAAATTTTGGCAATTAGAAGAGGTTCCGGAACACACGTCTTGTTCGGAAGAAGATCGTCGATGTAAGGAGATATTCGCAAAGACCACCTATCGTGACCACTCGGGTCGTTTCGTCGTTTCGTATCCCTTTGCGTCAGATCCTCCCACATTCGTCGACTCGCGTTCTGTAGCTGTTAGTCGTCTCCGCGCGCTCGAGCGCCGTTTCAAGCCAAATCCCGACTTTAGGATTAGTTACAATAACTTCATGCAAGACTATCTCGATAGCGGTCATATGGAATTAATCAAGAATCCATTCCCGTCGGATGGTCATATTTATTATTTGCCGCATCATGGCGTATACAAACTCGATAGCACTACCACCAAATTGCGGGTAGTGTTTAACGCCTTGTCGCGCTGCCCCAACGGTCTGTCGATCAACGACACCTTGCTCAGCGGTGCAAAATTACAGCAAGATCTGTTCGCCATCCTGCTTAGGTTTCAAGCCGACCCGGTAGCTCTAACCGCGGACGTGAAGCAGATGTTTCGTCAAATCTGGATAAACCCGGAGCAATGCGATTATCAACGCATTGTCTGGCGTTTCTCAGAGTCGGATCCGATCCTCGACTATCTTCTCAAGACAGTTACGTTCGGCTTCACTTCCTCCCCGTTCCTAGCGATCTATTGCTTGCTCCAGCTAGCTCTCGAGTACCGTGAAAAATATCCTCTAGCTTTCGCTGCCCTATTCGAGGCGCTGTATGTGGACGATGTAGTAACTAGCGTTCGTACGGTGGAACAGGCTCGCGCGCTTCGCGATCAATTGTTATCGTTACTCCGGAGCGCCGGCTTCGAGCTTAGGAAATGGGCGAGTAGCCATCCTGCCGCGTTGGATGGACTCGACCCGCAGTTATGTAGCCAATCTATGTTATCGTTCGAGTCAAGTGAGGATCAATCCTTCAAAGTCTTAGGCCTTCGGTGGCACTCACAATCCGACAGTTTCGGATTTCAAGTTAACCCTTTGGATCGTAAATGTACTAAACGTACTATCTTGTCGGAGGTGGCGCGGATTTTCGACCCCTTGGGATTCCTGGCTCCACTCACGTTCACGGCAAAATGCCTCATTCAACGCTTGTGGACGCTGAAGCTGGAGTGGGATGACGAGCCTCCGATAGATATCAGTCGCAGTTGGGAACGCTTTCAGGCCGAGCTCGACGCGTTAGCTTCCCTCCGCGTTCCTCGCACGTTTGATACGCTCAATCTAGTCCGTTGCGAGCCTCACGGCTTTTGCGTTGCCAGTGAGGTGGGGTACGGCGCCGTGATTTACTTACGCATTGTTACGCACGACCGCGTGGTGGTTCGGTTACTGTGCGCTAAGTCTAAGGTCGCGCCGCTTCGATCTCTCACCATACCTCATATGGAGCTCTGTGCAGCTCTACTACTATCAAAGTTGATCGCGTACGTTCGTCAAGTCCTTCAGGGACATCTTACCATTGATGACGAATATGCTTGGTTAGATGCCGAGGTTGTCCTTGCCTGGATTCGCTCATCTCCACAACGGTGGAAGACATTTGTTCGCAACCGCGTGGCCCGCATTCAAGACAACGTACGGGCCTCAGCTTGGGGCCACGTCGATACGGAGTCCAATCCGGCGGATCATTGCTCCCGTGGCCTTTTTCCCCGCGATTTAGTGGCTAATTCGATGTGGTGGGAAGGCCCCGCGTGGCTGGTCGAGTTCGAATCCCGAGCCGAACCTGTCCTTTCGGAGGAGTCTCTCCCGAGCGAGGAGGAAAGGCTCGTGTCACTAGTCGCGCTCGATCCACCTAACTCCATTTACTCATTACTAGATAGGTTTTCGTCATTGGACAAAGTTTGTAGGATAGTAGCGTATATTTTAAGATTTGCGGATTGTTTCAAGGCCAAGCCGGTACCCGCGACTTTGGCCGTGGATCAATTCGAGTCGCACTCCGCGTTATTAGTCATAGTGAAAATCGTGCAATCCGACGTCTTCTACGATGAGATAGATCGGCTTCGAAGCGGGAAAGGAATCCCCAAGCCTCTTCTCAAACTTGCTCCTTTCCTTGATCCTGCGGGGATTCTCAGGGTGGGCGGCAGGCTCGTAAAATCGGGACTGTGTTTCGAGATCAAGCACCTTGTTCTACTGCCTAACCAACATAGGTTAACTGAACTCGTTGTAGAGCAAGTGCACCGTGCACATCTACACCCGGGTAGGCGCACGCTGCAATACTTACTCGCTCAACAATTCTGGATCCTCGGAGTCCACCGCGCAATCCAGCGCGTACTCTCGAGATGCTATAAATGTTTCCGCGCGAATCCGCATGCTTCCCAGCCCTTCATGGCGAGTCTACCGGTCGAAAGGGTTAGTCAGGCTAAGCCATTTTCGATAAGCGGCGTTGATTTCGCGGGACCGTTCACGATGATCACTCGTCGAGCTCGGGGAGTTTCCTCCTTCAAGGTGTACGTGTGCCTCTTCGTTTGTTTTGCGGTTAAGGCAATACACTTAGAAATAGCCTTTTTGTTGTCCACGGACTCCTTCCTCGCTGCGTTGCGACGCTTTGTGGCCCGCCGCAGACGGTGCTCGCTTTTGTATAGTGACTGTGGCACGAATTTTGTGGGAGCCGTGCGGGAGCTCGAAAGCCACATGTGCCTCGCGGCGGAGCGAGAAAAGATAAAGTGGTCGTTTAATCCTCCCTCTGCGCTCCACTTCGGGGGCCTCTGGGAGTCGGTAGTCAGGACGTTTAAAACACACCTTCGGCGGGTGGTGGGGGACCAAATCCTATCCATAGAGGAGTTCACGACGGTCCTCGCGCAGATCGAGTCCGTGCTGAACTCCAGGCCCCTCTGCCCAATGAGCACCGATCCCTTGGACCTCGACGTCTTGTCCCCGGGCCACTTCCTCACGATGGAACCCCTTGTTGCCGTCCCCACTCCCGACGTAACTCCGTTGCCCGTGAATCGCTTGGGTCGATGGCAACTCGTTCAGCGGATCCACCAGAACTTCTGGAGGCGCTGGCACAATGAGTACCTTCACACGCTGCAACAGCGTCCCAAATGGTGGACCTCCGCCAATCGGCTCAATGTCGGGTCATTAGTCCTCATCAAGGACGAAAATACGTCCCCGCTACGATGGAAACAGGGACGCATGGAAGCGCTACACCCGCGTAGCGACGGTGTCTCGCGCGTCGCCACGGTTCGAGTGGCGGGTGGCTCGATCTTGCGCCCCCTGGTGAAGCTGTGCCCCTTGCCGTTGGACACTTCACCACGGGCGACGGAGACGGATTGTTAAAATACACTGCGTTGTATTTTGGTAGGCGGTATGTTTGGCGCTCGCCACATTGTATATTGTAGTCATTAGTCTAGTCTCTTCATGTTCATATTCGTTATATATAATAGTTTTCGAGTACCTACAATTATTTGATGTATTTCGGTGACTCGCGCGAAACGTCGGCGGATCGCGATCGACGCGCAAAATCGATATTTTCGCGACTCACCAATCGGTGCTGCCCTCGCTCACCCCACGAGGACACCCGCCTGAGGAAGGAGCAAGTACTCGCTCGCGACACTTTTCCAGCGCCGCGAGCACACTCACTCATCGTTAAGTCGCCCTACGACACCCATCGTCACGACGTCTCGAGGTGCACACGCTATACGTGCACACTCGAACATCCGGGAGCCACATCGAGCTTGCTCTCCGGAAGAGGGATCGCTTGCTGCCTTGCCTTGCTTGCCTTACTGTCTTGCTTACTGCTCTGCCTTGCCTTGCTTGCCTAGCTGCCTGCCTTGCCTGCGCTTGCTGCACGTGCTGCCCACGAGCTTGCTAGAGAGACGAATCCTCCAGGAGACGACGGCCTTCCGAACGGTGAGTCGCATTTTGATTTACGTGAATTCGCTTTGGGGAGACGATACACACCTCCCCTGGTCCTTCGAGTCACGTATTTCGCATTTTTCGCAAATCCGGGAACGGTTCCACCACCCCCCGAGCAGGTTCAATGGTTGACGGCACGTTAAATATCTCAAAGTTTTTTTTTTACAAATTCCTTTAAGGGGATCCTAAACTGACCCAAATTACCGACAATTGCAGGGAGGGCTCCAACTTTGAGTAGACTGCACAGAAGTTAAAAAAATTTATACACAATTGAAATATGCACGAAAACACATCGCGCGAGTGTTGATTTCAAGACAAAAATCAAAAAAAATTAAAAAAATTCATTTTTGAGCTGTCACCTACCGTAAACGTTTGCTTAATACAGAAGTTGTACAGTTTGTATGTACAAAATAAGATACACGCGCCATTCGTATAATGTGAACAAAGAATACCGTACATGAAAAACTAAAATTAATAACGTAACAAAAAAGTTTGAGCCTTCGCTACTATTTTGTGCAAAAGTACATGCAGGTTGATAGGATAAGCAGTATTGCGTGTAGCGAGAGATGGCGCAGCGATCGAACAAGGACAGATTACTATAGTTAAACAAGGACAGATATAGAGAAAACAGGATTAGAAATGTTGACATTATCGACATCGAGAAAGTTCGGCCTTCGCTTTAGAATCCCCTTAAGGACTAAAAGTCCTAACAACATACTTAATTTTGATTGCAATGAAACTTTTCCAACACATCACACATCGCAGTTATAAATATGCCAAAATACATTAAAATAATCTATTTTTGCAACTTTATAACTGTAAATTTCTCAAAATTGTGACGTGATCTTAAAACATATATACTTAGAAGGGGAATCGCGCTTATGCCGTCTGTAGGTCAAAAGTGTCTCCAACATCTGTGCGAGAGAAAAAGATATAGGGGAGACCGGGGCGAATTCGTCACTATTTTTTCGGTGCCAATTTTTAACAACAAAACAAATAATTTTAGTAAAATGTGGTATACCGTTGTAAAGAGTAAACCCTTGGCTACAAAATTTATACGGACATTTTTGGTCTACGTCGCTTTGTTCAACTGGTATAGAGTGAAAACGACAAAAGTGCAAAAATTGAAATGTCAAAATTGCTGGGGCGGAGTCGTCACTCCATTCTCGGACTGAATTTTAAATAAAAATTCATAATTCCGATCATGAAAATTGATAGGATACATTTTATTCATTATTTTTTAATAGAAAAATGGAAACATTAATTAAAAACACGATGGCGGAAAATAATTACAAGAAAAGCGCACACACTTATGTGCCCTACGGTCGCACGTTTCTCGTCAGCTCTATTCTGTCATCTTTGAGCACACGCAGCACATATTATATAAGTTCTCGCCGGAATCCGACCACTGCTGCTTCTTTGACTTTGATTTTCGCCGGAAGCCTCCATGATATGGCTTGGTGACGACTTCGCCCCAGACACAAGTTTCAAGTTTGGTCGCTCATAAAATATTAGAAATCAATGAAAATAAAAAAACTTCACTGGATTCGTGTTCAGCATGCATTACTCTTTAGAATCACTTTGAAATTCGGAGACACAATAATATTTACGACGCGCAAAAAATTTTACTTTTGACCTCCGAAAACACGTTTGCCTCGATAAAAATCACAACATGGCACATAACCTCACTAAACTCCGTTTGTCACGTGGGCACCATAAGCCGCGATTACAGTATTAATGACGTGTTCACAAAACATACAGATTTCGAGATAATTGCAATGACGACTTCGCCCCGGTCTCCCCTACTGTCCCCTATGCGCATGCGTCGAGATTCTCTCTCTCTCTCTCTCTTTTTTTCTCTCTCTCTCTCTCTCTCTCTCTCTATATATATATATATATATATATATATATATATATATATGTATAATACACACAGTCGAACCTTGTTAACTCGAAAACCTTTATAATTCAAATTTTTGTTTATTCCTTTGAAAAACCCTCTATAAATCGAAAAAAAAACCTCTGTAACTCTAAATAAACCTCTATAAGTCGAAGAAAAATAGGAGATTAACTCGAAGTATTTTTCCAGCGTACCATTTACCTCTATAACTCGAATTGTTACGAGATATAGAGGTTAATATTATAAATTGGCCTCTGTGTATCTCGAATTTCAATCAATAAAACTTCTATAACTCAAAGTAAAAAGATTTTGCATCAGCTTCTTTCTCTTTCTTTCTTCTCTCTGTCCGTTTGCTAAAACAACTGACAAAATTTTCAACGCGATATATGACAAAATAATAAGGAATACATAGTCCTTGACTAGTTTGTTTGTTTTGACATTATTGTTTATCTAGTATGACTTCTCTAATGACTTTTCACTGTTGCTGACTTTAATTTATTCAACCGTTACTCGTCGAGATATTCAGACGTGCTCACGTAAGAATTTTATAATTTACTACATTTTGTCACTTTATAACTTATTATTTTTTTTTTTTTCATATTTATTTTTATTAGATTTATAAGTACAAGCTCGAAAATGAGTTCAGGCAGAAAATTAAAATCGTTAACTGTATCGGAAAAACTTATAGTAATTGCGGCTGTTAAAAGTGGATTAAAACCGAAGAAAAACATTGCTGCAGAATATGGCATTTCTGCAAGTACTCTTTCCACTATAATAAAAAATAAAGAGGATATTTTAGCTCGAACATCATCAGGTCAATTAAAAAGAAAAAGGAAGAGAGAAGCAGAATTTCCCGATGTCAAAGAATGTGTGCTGAAATGGTTCAAACAATGCAGAAACAGCAATGTAAGTATTGGAGGACCAATTTTGAAGGAAAAAGCAGAACAGTTTGCGAAACCTCTATAAGTCGAATTTTTCTACACACCTCTATAACTCGAAATCTTGATATCTCGAAATACTCGATAACTCGAATAATTTTCTATTCCCTTGAATTTCGAGAACGAGGTTTGACTGTATATATATATATACATGTAGCGTCTATCACTTTCGCACGCATGCGCATAGAGGACAATCAACCCATGTATACCTTTGTCTCTTACACAGATGTTGGAGACACATCTCGAACCTACATTCCCCTTTCAG
>NW_027249928.1:0-58927 GCF_030848795.1 Temnothorax nylanderi
ATTGCGGTGATAATGATGACATGAGGAATCAAGTATTACCAGAATATTTAAATAGTTTGTCTCCATCATCTCTACCCCTCATGAATTACGTTTAAGGCCAAATTGTATTATATGTTAATAAGAACTCTAGTATAATGAAGGACTTTGCAATGGTACTAGATATAATGATTACAGAACTTGCAGATCATTTACTAAAATGCAAAAATTTAACGGGTGCAAAACGGGAGATATTGTATTTTTAATCGTATAACTTGTATTGGTGAAAATGTATATCCTTTTACATTAAAAGAAGACAATTTCCAGTCAGATAAGCTCGCTATGAATTAACAAGTCACAGGGACAGACGTTTTGACAGAGTCTGAATAGATCTTCGCAAAAATGTTTTAAACCACGAACAACTTATGTCGCTTTTCGCGAGTTCGTTCCGCAGGCATTAAAGTTTCTTCTAGTAATCAACGAGATCAAGAGACACGGTAGTGTCTCGCGCCAAGTATACGCGGAGCGAGCCGACCGTGACTCTTTTACGCGACGCGACGGGTTGCGAGTACTCAAGATGTTGAGATCTCGATAACGAGTGAACGGATCAAGTTCTAAGTAGGCTTGATTCATAGCTTGAGGTCGAATTAGGGGGGGGTTTCTCTTATAATATTTCCGCTACGTGCCCTACGAGCGGAGATATTGCGACGCAAAGTCCAATGTGAAAATTTATTTTTAAGATACTTCTTCTTCTACGTCGACCGTCTCTCATTGCCATGCCATGCCATCATTTCATTGGCTGGAATCGCGTCCTTTTCACTTTTTCGACACTGGCGGCGCTTTCGCCAGCGCGCTGTCACAGTCAGTTCAGTTAATACGTGTGTGTACTGCGCGCAGTGCAGATAGTGCGTTCAGTGCGCTGTCACTGTCAGTTCAGTTAACCTATCGAGAGACACGGTAGTGAGCCGGAGCGAGACCGACCGTGACTCTTTACGCGACGCGACGATTAATATTTTTTCTGATTCAAGGTAATTGTTTTATTTACATATAATTATCCTATTATTATACGACGCGAAGCGTGACCGCACCGTGACTCTTTTACGCGACTAAGTGCATGTGACAGGAATTGTAATAGTTTACGTTTACGTGAGTATTACTTCTGTAGTAACTTATACGAACGATATCATCGTAGTTACTATAAAATCTCCAGTTTATGCGGAGGAATTATCGTATCGTTCGTAAGTTACTACAGAATTAAGTAACGCTCGCGTAAACATAGTATAGGTTAGATTACCGATTTCTTACAAATTTAACATAAAACGCGATTTTACATAAAACGCGAGATTCATTTATGAGAGCTTTCCAGCAAGCGACACAAGTCGACACAGGTATCGTTTTGTCTTTGTTACTCCAAAATGCCAAAAAAGAAAAATAGAACGACGTTTGTGTCGGCTTGTGTCACTTGCTGGAAAGCTCCCTATGTATGTAAGTTTAACGTCTATATGAAATAATTTTCCTAAATGTAATGTAAAAATAACACGATGTTATATATGCAGTTTGGCGTGAATATATATATATATATGTGTGTGTGATTTCTGCCCAGTGCTCTTAATGTTATGTGATTTTTGCCCAGTGTTTTATGCTTTGATATAGATAGAAGGAACGTGAAAAGAGCAGGAAAAGGAAAGAACGTTAGCGGCGAAGCAGACAGAAAAAAACAAACAGAAGAGACAGATTCAAGCTTTGTCTTTTAATCTGGACGAAGCCGAAGATGTAGCTGAGATGTCTTCTGACGAAGACAATGCCGAAAAATCCCTGCAGTCAGAAAATGTGCAATCTGATGGCCCCGCGATTAAGAAGATTAAGAAAAATCCAGATGTAGATACAAGTTTCTTGCCAGATAGGGAAAGGGAGGAGGAGGAAAATAAACTTAAGGAAGAATTGAGGCAAGAATGGGCTAGAAAGCAGAACGCGTTGAAGGAAGAAGAAATTGAGATCACACTTCAGTTATTAGGATGGATCTGGCCATCGTCGGAGTGTTATAATGAAGAAAGGTGAATGTCTTAGTGATTTATTAAAATACTCCAGTGTCACTTTTGGAGTAACATTGGCGTGATATATAATGTTCTACGGCATAAATTATTAAATTTTCACATACAGGTAATTCTATCTATCAGCTTCTTCAGAGATGTTTAGAAGTTTTGAGGCGTGAATTCAGCGAGCTTAAAACAGTAATGGCAGATCAGTTAATGTATGTCAAGGAGGATCTTTCTTATATTACCGCACCATTATACGTTTTACGATTTTATTGTAACTAAGGTAAAGATACTAAATGATAAAACTTATGAAGCAATATCACAATGTTGGCATGTTATTTTAATGTATGTAATATTGCGATTAGGCACGAGGAAAAAGCGAACCTCTGTTCACATTTGACGTTTACGATGATATTCGTGTTATGCACGATGCTTCTGTCGAAACCGAGGAATCACATGCCGGAAAAATTTTACTTAGGTATTTATCATTAAAAGAATACTTTGTATAATTCTCTTTTATGTTATTTCTCATTAGATCATGATACGAGAGGAACAACACATTTTTCCAGCGAGTAGATGGGAACTTTTTGATCCAACGAAAAGTTACGACAAGTATACAGTGTCGAATAAAAATAGGAAGAAAGACAAAATCTGATAAACTTAGATTCAACGAATTGTCTAATTTCGTTTAAAGGATTCAGATTCAAAGGACTGTAATTTAGTAGAGCTACATAATCGAGTAAATGAATTAAATATTATCACATAACTAAATGAATTAAAATCACAGTCCTTAAAATACAATGTAGCTATATATATATACGCGTATATATATTGTAATATGTTGTAATATATTGAAATATGTTGTAATTGTAATATATTGTAATATATTGTAATATATTGTAATATATATATATATACATATATATATATTACAATCTGTTGAACAATGAATCAATTGTACGATGAAACAAGTTATTTATCTGGTTATTAATATTTACAGTCCTTTGAATCTGAATCCTTTAAACGAAATTGGACAATTCGTTGAATCTAAGTTTATCAGATTTTATCTTTCTTCCTATTTTTATCCGACACTGTATACTTGTCGTAACTTTTCGTTGGATCAAAAGGTTCCCATCTACTCGCTGGAAAAATGTGTTTGTTCCTCTGGTACCATGATCTAATGAGAAAAAATAAAAAAATAACATAAAAGAGAATTATACAAAGTATTCTTTTAATGATAAATACCTAAGTAAAACTTTTCCGGCATGTGATTCCTCGATTTCGACAGAAGCATCGTGCATAACACGAATATCATTGTGAACGTCAAATGTGAACAGAGGCCCGCTCTTTCCTCGTGCTTATAGATATCCATTAACAGGTGGTACTTATGATCGGCAGTCCAGACTCCGAAAAATCGCATTTTGCAAAGAATTATCTGAAGGAATACGGATACGTCAACAGAGACACTTTAGGCAGCTGGCAGAAGTGCATTGCCGCAGTCCAACAATATACTTGAATCAAGGAAAAAGTATAGTTATAGACAATACCAATCCCGATCCAGCTTCGAGAAAGAGATACAGGTAGCCAAGAAGCGCAATGTCTCGGTCAGATGTTTTGTTATGACGACAAGTATAGAACACGCGAAACATAATAATAAGGTAAGGAAATTAACATTAACCGTCATCGTGTGAAAGAATCGTATGAAGTGATGTATCCGAAAATTTGAATCAATTTATTATTATATTACAGTTTCGCGAGTTGACTGATCCAAGCCACATTCCAATCAACGAGATTATTATCAACTCCTACGTGTAAGTAGATTTTAGATATATAAATTTGAATGCATTTTTACTTAAAATTCCATATATTATTTTAACCATAGGTTTAACTTTTAGGGTTTTGTTATATTACTTAAAATTATTTTCAGGATATTGTAACACCCTAGGACATGAAAAACATTGAAGAGAACAAAAAGTCGGGTAAACGAAGACGCGGTGGTGGCAACGAGGATGACAACGCAGAACAGTCTATTGGAGTGAGAAAACGAATGAAAGTAAAGAGCAAAAGGAAGTGAGGATGATATTGAATTAGATTAATCATGTTTATTGTACATGTATCTTTTCATATTCATATTGAATAATCGTAATTAGCTAATTGTCATAAGTTCATTAATGTAGGGAGCAACTTGAAAAGAAAAAAAACCGAGACCCTTAGCAATGTGCCTCTAAATTAATAAGCGTTTGTGTAATATAATGATACGATATTGATATGACATAATTAATGGAAATGCACCGGCCATTGCGTATCATAAGCCTGAATTCTGACCATCGATTTTTGCTAGCTCACGATAATTCCTAACCGATCACAGACCCGACAAATACGGCATTGGCATTGTGGCACAGGCTGTCAAGTTGAGACTACTCTATTTTGAATTTTGTGATATAGACCGAAGGAGGCGTGTGCAATGGTCATGTCGATGTTTATAACGACTCTCCTTGTCGCACCATTCGAAGAGGTGTTTTGCGAAGACCCGTTATTCCAAGAAATGTAATAAACTTTTGAACAGTGCCTTCAGAATTATAACACGAAGGTCTACTAGAAGTATAAATGCTTTCTTACTGACAGATAATCGATAGACGAACTAACATAAGGACGAAGAATCATACAAATATCAGAGCTTAACGGAGAATGTGTATGAGGAAATTTTTTATCATATTTTCTTTTTATTCTATTTCATAAGCCTTCCGCTATTGTTTTGGAACGAGCCTTTGCTTTTTCGCGAAACTTTTCTACGATATTTACGTTTTACGATTTTACTACCTTTTAGGTTTACTCTTACAATTTTACATCACGCGCGCGCGCGGTATATTCTCTATTTGTACTACATTTATTATAACGTACAATTACAATTGCGCGATACTTTACGCGAGTAATGTATTACATTAGGTAGAGAGGAGCGTATCTAGAACGAATTGGGACACGGAGCTTGCGTTACAAACTCGACTCGCTACATTTGCAGCCTCCGAGTCGTGAAACGGTTTCGCAACGACGGGAACGCCCTACGTGCGGTACGGATATCATTAGAAATCCTTAAAAAAAAAGAAGTATTAGCCTCTGTATTTATTGGGGTGTTCGCGGCGTTTCGTTTACCGGAATGCCTCTGTCTGTGATCGCTTTAATCTTATCGAAGTGTC
Source organism: Temnothorax nylanderi (assembly GCF_030848795.1). Classification (NCBI taxonomy): domain Eukaryota; kingdom Metazoa; phylum Arthropoda; class Insecta; order Hymenoptera; family Formicidae; genus Temnothorax; species Temnothorax nylanderi. The sequence continues at coordinate 5,207 of NW_027249928.1, forward strand.
CAAGCGCTTGCGGCGACTCGATATTCATAATCGGTAAGCTCGCGAGAGAGAGAACAAATAAAGACAATTTGCAAGATAAAAATAAAATAACGAAGACTAATTTAGCTTAATGTGCTCCGTGCGGGAGCTTGAACACTGCGCATAATCCTTAAAGATCTCACAGGTAGATACCATTTTAAAACGATCATCATGTACCTTGAAAGTATAGACTTTGTTATGTTAATGTAATGATGAACGTCTGTAATAAAAATGCGCAAAAAATCGCACTTGATCGCATTGTCAATAATACTCGAAAAAAAAAACAAAGTGGTAGTATTATACCTCGAAATAACACCCTGTACATACTGTTTATAAAATGCGTAATACTACAAAAAGGCGTGATATTCGTACAAAATTACCTTTTTTAAAATAGAGAAGAACACGATCGCATAGTGCAGACCAAACGCTTTGGACCAAACGCTATGGTACATGAGCATATTTACAGTTCGAAGACCAAGAGGCAGAGCCGCGGGGATACGACGACAAGAAGAAAGATGTCGTCAGCTAACTACCATTGGGGTAGACGAGGCAGAAGACCGAGACAGTAACATAATTATTTTTAAGCCGTATTTTTAAGCAGTAATATAACCCGTCAGTATTATATATTCGTACCTCTGACCATACACATATGAACACACACATACAAAGTGAATATGTGAATATGCTACGTTTCTTATACATACATGAAACATAATTGCTAAATAAACATTTAATAAAACTATTATATTGTTGTTATTTACTTCATACTTACCAAATCAAGTTTTATTTAATATGTATAATCTATTGTAACTGTAAATAAATATATTATTTACTGTATAATTAAATGCTGGTACATTCAAGAAATTTGTAATTCTGACCTGGATTTATATCCTGTCTAAACTACACATGTATGTTTAAATTAATGTTTTACCTAGTTATTGCACCAATAATGTTTAAATAAATCGTAACTTTAGTTTTTAACGCAGGAAAAGAAAATTTAACGTTTAAGCGCTAACCAATGTTGATGTATTTTTCTGAAGAAATACTTACATATTGATTTTGTTGCATATTCGAAATCTAAAATCCGAGCATGCTAGAAGCACTTTCATTATCTTCAATGTGTCAGGTATTTTAAAAGAACACTAAATTTGTCTTTAAAAATAGGCAAAATTCAAGCAGCTGTAACTTTGTTAAAAATGAACAAAATTTAAATTTAAAAAAAGGATTTTAAAGCTTGAAATCTCTACTTTTGAAAGTTTTTATCGTGGATTGAATAAGAAATGAGCATTTTGACTTTGATTGCTCATAACTTCCTTAAAAATCATCGTATTGCAATTCAAAAAACAGATTCTTAAAGCTGAAACTTTGCTTTATTGAACGGTATAATTGCCAAATTTTTTAAAATAACAAATAGACATGATACAAATGGATGAAAATAATGTAAATTATTTTTAAATGCAGAGTACTTAAAAGTACAAAAAAACATAAAGAATAAATTAATTTATTTGTATCATGTCTACATGTTATTTAAAAAAATCTATTTTCTTAGAAATAATAGTCTGTAACACCTTTAGCTTTACAATCTGTACATACTGTTTGTAAGATATATTCTTTATAAGACTAGTTAGAAGAGGATGCGTAACACTACAAAATGCATGATATCAGTACAAAATTACCTTTTTCAAAAAAGGTAAAAAAAAAGGCGCCAAGTACACGCGTGGTTGTTACCTCGAAAAAAACCAAGTGGTAGTATCATTAATTTTAAATTAAAAAATAAATAAAATCTATTCTAACCTAGGTGGTAGTAGCTTTAATTTTTCTTAACAAAATTATTACATTACAAAATTGTTACTTTATTCAATCCAAGTGATATCTACCTCAAAAAACTTAAATAACAAGTGGAATCTATTTAAAAAAAATATGTGAAATCTTTTAATACTGCGCCAATTACAAAGAGAGAATATATATAGGTATATATATACATATATACCTTAACAAAATTATTATTATATCACAAAATTGCGTTACCAAACTCAATCCAAGTGATACGTACCAACCTAAGTGGTAGTAGTCATTTCTCCTTAACAAAATTATATCACAAAATTGCGTTACCTAACTCAACCTAAGTAATATGTTATTTCAAAAAAATATATAAAATCTTTAAATTACGCCAACTATAAAGAGAATATATATATTGCTTTGAAAAATAATTGTAGTGCAACTACTCTTAAAAATAAAACAAAATTGTGTTACCTAACTTAACCCAAGTGGTATGTATCTTTGTATTCCTAATAAGGATCTTTCTATCAACCCAAGTGGTAGTAGTTTTAATTCTTCTTGATAAAATTATAATATTACAAAGAATCATTTTAATCACAAAAAATTAAAGAGGAAACATTATAAAATAAAAATATTTAATTAAAATAAAATAAATAAATTTTTCTTGTATTATATAGACATGCACGCGCGCTATTTAACTTTAATATTTCACTGTTACTATTACACTATTAACCACACAACTGTCAAAATATGCCATGACAGCCGGTCATGAAGTAAGCACAAGAGAACCAATCCGCATTGCGGAAAAGCGACAATAATATTTCGATAGATTCGAGTATGGATGACATGCCCTTTTTAGAAGAGGATGCGTAACACTACAAAATGCATGATATCAGTACAAAATTACCTTTTTCAAAAAAGGTAAAAAAAGGGCGCCAAGTACACGCGTGGTTGTTACCTCGGAAAAAAACCAAGTGGTAGTATCATTAATTTTAAATGCAAAAAAAATAAAATCTATTCTAACCTAGGTGATAGTGGCTTTAATTTTTCTTAACAAAATTATTAAAAACAGAAGTCGTTTTTGTTCAACCCAACTGGCCTAATAATTAATATATTTAAACTCACAACGTTTTGAAAAATTATCTCACAAAATTGTCTCACAAAAGTTGTCTCACAAAATTGTCTGACAAAAATTGTCTCACAAAATTGTCTCACAAAAATTGTCTCACTTAATTGTCTCACAAAAATTGTCTCACAAAATTATTAAATTACAAAATTGTTACTTTATTCAATCCAAGTGATATCTACCTCGAAAAAACCTAAATAACAAGTGGTATCTATTTAAAAAAAATATGTGAAATCTTTTAATACTGCGCCAATTACAAAGAGAGAAATATACCTTAACAAAATTATTATTATATCACGAAATTGCGTTACCAAAATCAATCCAAGTGATATATATATACCTTAACAAAATTATTATTATATCACAAAATTGCGTTACCAAACTCAATCCAAGTGATACGTACCAATAACCTAAGTGGTAGTAGCCTTATTTCTCCTTAACAAAATTATATCACAAAATTGCGTTACCTAACTCAACCTAAGTGATATGTTATTTCAAAAAAATATATGAAATCTTTAAATTACGCCAACTACAAAGAGAATATATATATTGCTTTGAAAAATAATTGTAGTGCAACTACTCTTAAAAAATAAAACAAAATTGTGTTACCTAACTCAACCCAAGTGGTATGTATCTTTGTATTCCTGAGGATCTTTCTATCAACCCAAGTGGTAGTAGTTTTAATTCTCCTTGATAAAATTATAATATTACAAAGAATCATTTAATTATTTTAATCACAAAGAATTAAAGAGGTAACATTATAAAATAAAAATATTTAATTAAAATAAAATAAATAAATTTTTCTTGTAAAAAACTTGGCGCTGCTTTTTTAAGGTTAATCCAGACAAACTTGCATAGGTGCATAAGCATATGCATAAAGAGATGGATTGGTCTATTTCTTTTTGCACATATATATGAACCAATCAATTTCTTACGCTTATGTTTATGCGCGATGCAAATTTGTCTGGATAGACTTTAAAAAAGCAGCGCCAAGTTTTTTACAAGAAAAATTTATTTATTTTATTTTAATTAAATATTTTTATTTTATAATGTTACCTCTTTAATTCTTTGTGATTAAAATAATTAAATGATTCTTTGTAATATTATAATTTTATCAAGGAGAATTAAAACTACTACCACTTGGGTTGATAGAAAGATCCTCAGGAATACAAAGATACATACCACTTGGGTTGAGTTAGGTAACACAATTTTGTTTTATTTTTTAAGAGTAGTTGCACTACAATTATTTTTCAAAGCAATATATATATTCTCTTTGTAGTTGGCGTAATTTAAAGATTTCATATATTTTTTTGAAATAACATATCACTTAGGTTGAGTTAGGTAACGCAATTTTGTGATATAATTTTGTTAAGGAGAAATAAGGCTACTACCACTTAGGTTATTGGTACGTATCACTTGGATTGAGTTTGGTAACGCAATTTTGTGATATAATAATAATTTTGTTAAGGTATATATATATCACTTGGATTGATTTTGGTAACGCAATTTCGTGATATAATAATAATTTTGTTAAGGTATATTTCTCTCTTTGTAATTGGCGCAGTATTAAAAGATTTCACATATTTTTTTTTAAATAGATACCACTTGTTATTTAGGTTTTTTCGAGGTAGATATCACTTGGATTGAATAAAGTAACAATTTTGTAATTTAATAATTTTGTGAGACAATTTTTGTGAGACAATTAAGTGAGACAATTTTTGTGAGACAATTTTGTGAGACAATTTTTGTCAGACAATTTTGTGAGACAACTTTTGTGAGACAATTTTGTGAGATAATTTTTCAAAACGTTGTGAGTTTAAATATATTAATTATTAGGCCAGTTGGGTTGAACAAAAACGACTTCTGTTTTTAATAATTTTGTTAAGAAAAATTAAAGCCACTATCACCTAGGTTAGAATAGATTTTATTTTTTTTGCATTTAAAATTAATGATACTACCACTTGGTTTTTTTCCGAGGTATAACAGAAACGTTAAAAACTATGTATATAAAGAAATATATATTTAATGTACATTATATATACATATAACAAAAGAATTAGTTTACATAAGAATTAAAGGTATATAAAGGGAATAAATTAAACAAAAAAATTTGATAATATTTGATGATTTAAATTTTATATTTTGTTTATTTTTTGTTGTTTTATTTATTTTTTTTAACTCCGCCTTGGATGGTCCCAAGCCTAAGAAAGGAGGAGAGTTGAAGTGGGCAATCTTAGCATCCACTCCGTAAAATAAGTTAAAAAACAGACAAAAATTTGACTTTCTGCCAGTAGAGAGGAGACAGCTTCTTCCCATGACATGCTAGGATAACAGAGTGCGACATTTTAATTGAGATACCTGATTATGTAAAAAACAAAACAAAATAGAAAGAAATGTACAGTATGTTCAGACAAAAGTTGTAGGGTTTTAAAGGGGATGTATGATGGTATTATTGGTTTGACCTTTAGATGAGGTTATTTAAGTGAAATAAAGGTTAACTTTATATTTTTTAATAAGATCCTAATTTTTTAAACACCTACGTTTGTAGCTCCTCTTATGATGAATTTAGTGCAGGGCACCCACTAAAGGTTATTTTCTTATTTTGCTTTATTTTTTATATATTTTAGCATTTCAATTTAAATGCCTCACCTTGTATGTGCTTATACTTCATATATATATATATATATTGAATAAATTGAATAAATAGCGCGCGCGTAGCGCGCGCATGTATTATTCTAGTAAAATATAAAATCAAAGTTTGTTACAAAAGTTTAGGATGATGTAAAACTTATGGAAGTGAGCGTAAAACATGTGGTAGAAGAAAGGAAAGTTGTTACGATTTATGGAATTGAAAGTATGATTAAGCTAACAAAGGTTGATGGTTTAGCACGACATTTGCAATGGCGATTTTCCCTTTTTGCCGGTCAAATTTAATTGATGCCAGGATTTAGATATCAAAAGGTTCGCATTTGTATACATCCTTTGGTTTTTTAGAAAGAGGAAAGAAATAGGCGACCTCCAAAACCCCTTCCTTAATTCTTTCGTCTTTCTTTTACAGTAAATATATATATATATATATATATATATATATATATATATTTTTTTTTACTATCGACGCATGTAATTATACTCATCTAGAATTTAAGAAATAAAGCTTAATTTATATAGATTATAAAGGTGAGAAAGAAAAATTTAATGATTGATACATATATTTCGCAAACAGGCTATTATAAGCGTAAAATATAAAGTGATATTTTATTACAGATTATAGGGTTGGAATTATGAAATAAGAATTATAGAAACATACGGTAACAAAAAGATGGTGAATAAAACTTGTTATGATTTATGAAATTAAGACTGTGATTAGGATTAATAGGTTAAATACTACGTTAAACGCAAAATTTATAATAATGAGAGAACGTAAAATTAAGAGTCTAAAATTATTCGCTAGAGCGAGCGCAAAATTAATAATAAAGAAATAATTACGGCTTAGAAAAGGTAAACACAAAGAGAAAAGAAAAGGTTACAATAGACTCGCTCTAGTTTGCTTGTTGGGATTTTTTTTTTTTTTTTTTTTATATAAATAAATGTAGGGAATAATCCCAGGGATAGCCACCACCTCTTCGAATTCGCTGTGCTGGGCACATCCCATTTGCACGAGCAATTGCGCCAGGTCTGGCGTCTCGTCTTCGTGCTCGGGCTTCGCTCGGAAGTCGATGATGGCGACCTCGTCCTTGACCGGCAGCCGGATCTTGATCCATCCCTCTCTTTTTTCGACTAGGTGTTTCGTTAAGGCGATGGACCTACGGGACCATCGCAGCCTTCCTTCGAGTGGTCGGAGGTGGGCTAGACCACAGGGGATGGCCTGCCACTCTAGCTCGCGGAAACGATCCTCGAGGGTGTAAATCTCGAACATGGGCCGTTGGACAGCCCGTCCCCAGTCTCTGAGGGCAACCGTAACTCAGTCCCCTCTTTCAACGTGGAACACGAGGCCCCTCTGCCACCGTCTTCCCTCACGAACAGCGACCTCCATTTCGGGCACAATTTCGTCAGGCGGGAGGTGGAGGAACTCGCTCCTACGCATCATTCTCCGCGTGAGGTCTTCGACGAGCTCGTCGAGGTCCTCACGCGAATTCTCAAGATGGACCCATAGGAAGGTGGGGGAGTCCACCCGGATGACCTTCACCTTGAGCGGGCCGCGGGTCAACAAGCGTGTGTTGATGCACTTGATTTCCATAGCTTCGGCTACAAAGAATTCGTTGTTAGATTATCTGCATGTCGCAGCATGCGATTATAGGGGCAGGGCGTTAATGATACCCAGGTAGCAAGACTCGTCATTTTGACGTCAATTGACGTCAAAAGTCTGTCATTTTGACGTCTTTTGACGTCATTTGACGTCAAAATGACGAGTGCTTGCTACCTGGGTAGATAATGAGGTGTCATGCAATCTATCCCTTTTCCCCTGTTTTTTTTATTTTATCCTTTGAGCTCGAAAGTATAGGTACTCTCTTTCAAGGGTAGAGAAGGATAGGCGCGTTCCGATTTTCCGTCCATTAACCCGACAGGCTGGACATTTGCCTGCCATTTAAGATCATGGAGTGGTGCGCTAGCTGACGTTCCTTGTTCCGGATCATCTTTCGGAGCATTGGCATTTTTAGTTTTAGGCCTGCCCCGTCCCAGATGTAATAAAAGCTGAGTTAATGAATCCCATATTGCTCCTATTAGATATATTGACCACCCATATACTGTATGAAGAGCATATCCATGTACAAGTGTATCTAATATTAATTTAATGCCTCTTATAAAAAGATATATTCCAAGCAGGCCAGCGCTGATATTGCCAAAGATTAAAAATTTGCTCCAGAAATTTTCCCAGGCTGAGAGTGCAATTTTTTCGATCGAAGCCTCGTCGATTAGGTTGGCAAAGGAGCCTCCACTCAGCACGGTTGATTCTCCCATTACTCCTCTTGCCACGGTGTTAAGGACAGCGGGTCTCTCGGCGGGAAACATTATGTGATCTTTTAGATCTTCCAGATCCTTTTGTGTGTATATGCCGCTGGTAGCGAGTGCTCCAGGGCTAGTGTATCTCCAAGTGGTTTTGGTCATGGGTTTTATGACCGCAGGCGCTAGTGTTTCTACTGGCCTTGGCATAATTTTATACCAGGAGTCTCCCAAAAGGTACATAGGAGGTGCGAAAGAATTACAATTAATTTGTGTTCCCTGCCGTAGTAGTACGTGTGTTTGAGGCGTTAGGAAGGAGGTCTTGTTGTTAAACATTACTGGGAGTTGCTCGTAGCATTCTTGGGTGTGGACTAATTTTACCTCGACTGGAACGCATTTTATTATGTGGATTACTTCGCCTGCTAGAAGGGCCATATATCCAGGTCCCTTCATAAAATGATAGGCGAAAATATCGGGGGATTGTGTAGCTATTGCCAAAGCGTTTTGCAACATTTTTAACTCAAGGTTACATTGTTGTAGTAGGATGTTCCTGTATAGTTGATTAATCTGGTTACGGATGTGCTTTTCTACGTAAACGAATTTTGAATTTATATAAGTAAAAAGGTCGAGATTTTCTACGCGGCCGGTTCGTTTAGCAATATCCATTTCGGGTGAGGTTTCCCAAATTACTAATTTTGGGTGTTCAGTTCGAATGAGCCTATATCCACATGCTGAGTATCTTCCAGTGCTGGTTAAAGCAAAGACTGTATCTTGAGCATTCACAGTATAAGCGGTTTGAGAGTGCTCGTTTACGTTTTCGATTACTTTTTCTGCGTAACCTTTATACAAGGTGCTATATGAGGTGAATTTACAGGCGTCGTTAGGTATAGGTTCCCAAAAGGTATTTCCTCCTTCTATGTCGGTGCATCTGGTGGTACTAAAATCACAGGCCACTCCTGATCTAAGATGTATACGGTTAGTACTCAATTTAACGTTAGCGATGTAATCTTGCAGGGTGATTGTGACAGTTGCCTGTACGAGAACGTTTGTCCATGTTCCGTAAAGATCTGAATAGGATCCTCCGGAACATTTTCCGTCGGCGTCCACAACGCCAGTTAGGGTCGCTGGGCGACTAGTGGTCTGATTAGGTTTTAGTGCCATTATATATGTTCCCTTAAATCCGAGGGTTCCATAAGTATGCATTCGTATGCAGGCTTCCCTGCTCACTTCGTGTATATATGCATATTTTCCATTAAGAACATCCGAATTATGAGAAAACATTCCACATTTTCTGATCGAGCGATCGATTTCGACCTTGCATTGTATCACTTTTACAGATTCGAATTCGTTGAGCTGTAATAATTGTATGAAGGCTTGGCTGGATGTGACCTTCGGTAGTGGAATATCGCATTCTTCAACGTTTATTAATGATAAGGTTGTTAAATTGGTAGTTGGGGAAGTACAATCATATCCTATTATTCCGTAAGTTTGGCGTATCCATATGGTTATTATTAATATTGCGGTTATTCCTTTAATCCGGGGATCCATCTGAAATTTATATGACCTTATTGAGTTGTCTTTATAGTATATTGTATCTTTTTATTTATTTATTTATTCAATTATTTATTTATTTATTTATTTATTTATTTATTTATTTATTTATTTATTTATTTATTTATTTATTTATTTATTTATTTATTTATTTGTTTATTCGTTAACTGGTTTGATATGAGAAATTCGCAATCGGTTGGGGTGTACAACTCGGTTATTTTTCTTGATTCTGATTTTCACGTTGTTTTTATTCAGTATTTCTAGGATTTCATGAGGTCCGTTATCTTTACGTAAAAATAACAAATCGCGAGTTTCAATTATATTGCCTTTGAGTGTTTGAAAATCAATAATGGTAGGTTTTATTCGTGGATTTTTATTTTCATGAGCGGGGACGTCAGATTCGTCTTTCTTATCGTCTATTTCATTATCTGCTATGTCACTTTCTTTGTCGGGCGGATCGTTTCTTTCTTCTATTTCTTCGATTTCATCTCCCTGATCCTGTGATCTTTCTTGCTGATCATGCATATTTTTCGCTGTCTGGCTTCGAGTTTGTATTCTATTATAATTAGGAGGATCGTGGACTAATGCTTTTTCTACAATTTCCGATTTCGGCGGCTCACGCAGTTCTTCCTGCGTAAAAGGTATAGAATCTTTGTTTCTATCAGGTGGGTTATCGTTAAGTGGTAAATCTTCCATTTTTTCGTCATCTGAAAGGTATAGATTGAAATCCTCGTCCTCCTCCTCCTCATCAGATTCTTCTAACATTTTAGCAATTGTTTCTGCATCTCTGGGATCATTCGGATTTAAAAGTTTTTTATGATTAATTATGTTGCAGTCTGCTTCTTCGAAATTTACCGGGTTTCTTGATAAAGCGTCGGCATTCACGTTAGTTTTTCCTGCCTTGTATTCTACATCATAATCATATTCTGCTAATTTCAATCTCCAGCGGAGAATTCTCATGTTTGCATCTTGGGCATTTTTAAACCAAAGTAAAGGCTTATGATCTGTGACTAATGTAAATTTCCGCCCGTATAAGTATGGTCGGAAGTGTTTAACACAATATATTATTGCTAAAGCTTCTTTTTTATATGTATCGTATTTTATTTCATTGTCGGTTAAAGTTCGCGATACGTATGCTATTGGTCGATCTTTATTTATTTCTCCTTGTGATAAAATGCCTCCTACGGCAATTCCAGAAGCGTCGGTAGTTAGAATGAAGGGTTTTGAAAAATCAGGATATTGTAGAACTGGTTCTTGGCACAATTTCTGTTTTAATATTTCGAAAGATTCATCTTGAACAGACGTCCAATCAAAAGGCGTATCGTTTTTTAATAGTGTCACGTTCTGTCACGTTCTGTTTGTTGTTTGTCCGTTTTTTGGTCAATGCATTTAAGCAATTTACCAGGGATTTGGACAAGTCGTGTGAAGGCTATTATTATTATTATTGTTATTATTCGGGACCGAAAAGATATCTGAGTTTATAAATTTTATACCGAGAATCACTTTTATTTATCTGATTATAATGGGGATAATCGATGTCGAAGTCGACAGGAATAGGTTTAAATGGAGGTGCGTTTTGTAGTTGTTGTAATCGCTGGAGGAGGGGAAGAGGATCTTTATTAGAAATTACTGCTTTTTTAATCTGGAACCTAATCCTTTTAATTTGAGTTCGTCTACCTCCCTTTTCCGTCATCTAACCCGAATCCTCGAAAATGAATTTTATAGCTCGCCACACTCTTCGTCAGCGCTCAAAAGCCAATCCGCCACACTCTGCTCGCCACACTCTTCGTCAGTGCTCAGATCGGCAGCGTAAAGGCCAAATTCACTTTCGGGAATTAATTATGATTTCCAAGGATCAACCCCGTAATCGCCACGCTTTCGGCAGCAAGGGTATCTGCTCGCCACACTCTTCGTCAGCGCTCAGAACCAATTGCCACGCACTATGTCAGCGACAACTGCGAGTCGAATCTTAGAAGTGATCGATTAAGAATTTTAATACGAGATGAGATTCCAGATTTTGAGCTTTTCCTTTTCAAACTTATCTTACCTTTATTCTTAAAATTTAGTACAAGTTATGCGTGAGGCGCAGTCTTAAAATATAAAAGTACAGGGACTAAGTCCCAAGATTGAGTTTAAGGAATTGAGTGAGATTTAGGAAAATGATTTAGATCTAAGACTATGTGGCTGAGCAATTGAATGCTAGAGCCGTAGGAGTATGTGAAGTTCAGGACTATCTGGAAGGAGCCGAAGCTCGGAACTATCTGCTTTCCGCGGCGTTTTTCCGCCCTATTTATACCCGAAAAAGACCGGAATCTCCCGCGCGAGATTCCCGCCATTTCCATCGCGTCTTAAGGGGTGAGGTTTTCTAGAAGCTTCTAGAACATTCTAGAAGCGTAGTTTTGGGCCCCATCTGGCCCCCAGCCCTCTAAGGGTCGTCCGATAAGATAAACATTTACAGGAAACTGAGCGTTCGCTCGGAATTCCGAGCCTAGCGTGCGTCGTTTAAGCGTTCAAAACTTTTAACGTGCGTCGTCGAAAATATAAAATTTCCGTACGTAACAATAGGTTCGTCAAAGGTTTAGCTAATTTTGAAAAATTTGGTATAAATCTCCTGTAATATCCTGCTAACCCAAGAAATTGTTTAATATTTTTGGGTGTTTTTGGCCTAGGAAATTGTCTCACGGCTTCTAATTTTCTTGGATCGGGTTTAATTCCATAGCTACTTATTATGTGTCCTAAGTATGTTACCTCGGTTTTTAAGAATTCGCATTTATCGGGCTGTAATTTTAGATTAGCTTGGCGGAGTCGTTCCATTACTAAATCGTACCTTCTTTCGTGTTCTTCTAATGTAGGAGCGGAAATAATAATATCATCCATATAGATAAATACACCTTCTATCCCTGTTAATATTAGATCCATTAATCGTTGGAAGGTAGCGGGAGCATTTTTTAACCCAAAAGGCATTCTTTCGAATTCATAATGACCATTAGGAGTCGTAAATGCGGTTTTATGGCTATCTGCGGGGTCCATTTCTATTTGGTGAAACCCAGAGGCAAGATCACATACGGTGAAATATTTTGCATTGCCTAACTGGTCGATAATTTCGACAATGTTCGGTAATGGGTAGGCATCGCCCATAGTTTTTTCATTCACGCCTCGGAAATCTAATACTACTCTCCAACGTTTGTTTCCTTTTGAGTCTTCTTTTTTCGGCACTATCCAAATAGGCGTATTGTAAGGTGACTGAGAAGGTTTTATGATCCCTGCCTCGAGCAGTTCCTTTACCTGTTTATTTATTTCCTCCTTGTGGACTTGTGGAAATCTATATTCTCGAGTATTTATTGGTCGATCATCCGTTGTTGGTATTTGATGTCGCAATACATGAGTGGCTGTTAATTTTTCTCCGGGAAGGTGGAATCGATCTTGACTATTACTTATAAGTTTCATAACACTTTTCTTTTCTTCTTTATTTAAGTGTTCTAGCCGTAGCAATTTCGTAATCTCCGTAAGCCTATCTTTCTTAGGTTCTCCGGATGATACAAAACATTCACGTGAAATAACATCATTAGTTGGTGCTTCTGTTGTTAGGTGATGTTGTTTTGATTTACGTTTGAATCTGAAATTTTCCATTATTTCATGGAATCGAGCTTGTCAAAGCTTTTAAAGACGGTTTATTTTTCCTGTTAATTTCATAAATTTTCTCCATATTAGGATTATATGATTTTACTCTTCTCATGAGTTCTCCAATGGTAACATGAGAGGTATTATTTTTATTAACATCTGCACTTTTTATGGGTATTCCAACCCTTGGAAATATTATTTTTTCCTCTGGATTTAAGGAGCTCTCTATTTTTGGCTCTCTTAAACAAAATTCTGTCGTATTACGTAGTGAGGTTTGGTTGCTTCCCTTCTCGTAATCGACGGGGGTAGAATATATTAGAGGAGTCTGGAAACTTACCTCTGCAATTCTAGGATTATTTAAATCGTCTGGAGAGGTTTGGTAACTTCCTCCTCCCGAGATTTTGTTATTCAATATTTCAGGAGGGGTTTGGTAACTTCCCCCTCCAGGATTTTGGGAATCTTCCCTGGCGGAAAAAATTTCTATAAATAACTACAAAATTTGACTAGAAATAGAAATTTGTACATTTTTGTTGAAATATTTAATTTTTTGTACAAATAGTTATTTTTTTTGTAGAAATATGTACGAAATAATACCACAAATTACAATGTTCTCAAATCAAGAAATTGTTGCAAGTAGTATTTTATAAAAAATTACGATTTTATAAAAAATAGTACAAAGATCTACAAATTTAAAAAATTTAAGAAGAAACAAAATCTTAAAAAATTAAAACATCTGTTTACTTGTAGAATACTACAATTATTCATAAATGACTATAGAAATTTACCACAATTTACATATTGTAAAACTATACAAATTAGAATCTAATCCAGTTTTTAGTTTCTCATAAAATACTACAATTTTGTATGAATAGTAACAAATACCGATTTATTTGTATAGCTCAAAAATCTATTACAATTATGGCTAATTAAAATTTGTAATTTTTAGTTAAATATTACAAGTTTTTACACAAATCTTCCAAAATTTATCTATTATTATTGACTTCTTAATTCGCAGAAGTCAAAATACTTACGTTTTTATTTTCGTATAGTTTGCTGTAAGACCCAATAGAAAAATACACAAATGTACAATTTTTTACCTAATTAAATTTCTGACTTGTGAATGATTGTAATTTCGCATATAATACTATAAAGTCCTACAGAAAACGACAAAATTCTGAAGCTTTTTACGAATCGTGAATCCATGAAAAACTACATGTATTCACTTTTTTAGATTTTTATAAGATACTACAATTTTCCATGGAAAGGTTGAAGATCTGTTAATTTCCATGTAAAATTGTAGTATCTTATAAACATCTCAAAAAAGCAAATTTATATAGATTTTCATGAATTCACGAGTTGTAAAAGGCTTAAGGATTTTGTCGTTTTCTGTAGGACCTTATAGTATTATATGCTAAATTACAATCATTCACAAGTCAGAAATTAAATTAGGTAAAAAATTGTACATTTGTGTATTTTTCTATTGGGTCTTACAGCAAACTATACGAAAATAAAAACGTAAGTATTTTGACTTCTGCGAATTAAGAAGTCAAAAATAATAGATAAATTTTGGAAGATTTGTGTAAAAACTTGTAACATTTAACTAAAAATTACAAATTTTAATTAGCCATAATTGTAATAGATTTTTGAGCTATACAAATAAATCGGTATTTGTTACTATTCATACAAAATTGTAGTATTTTATAAGAAACTAAAAACTGGATTAGATTCTAATTTGTATAGTTTTACAATATGTAAATTGTGGTAGATTTCTATAGTCATTTATGAATAATTATAGTATTCTACAAGTAAACAGATGTTTTAATTTTTTAAGATTTTGTTTCTCCTTAAATTTTTTAAATTTGTAGATTTTTGTACTATTTTTTATAAAATCGTAATTTTTTATAAAATACTACTTGCAACAATTTCTTGATTTGAAAACATTGTAATTTGTGGTACTATTTCGTACATATTTCTACAAAAAAATAACTATTTGTACAAAAAATAAATATTTCAACAATAATGTAAAAATTTCTATTTCTAGTTAAGAATGTTCTATATAGGTACAGTCCCAACCAAAAGTATGCAGAAAATATTAAAAACTCTGATATTAATTCTCCAGGGATCCAAAGACAAAAAAATGTATATAAATAGTTACGGAACATCTAATAGAATGTAAAAGACGTAGATTTAGTGAATGTAAATAACTATTATTACTACTATTTTTTTTTAATTTTAAAAAAAATTTGTAAATTGTTTTAAATTTTGTTGCTATATTTTTGTTTGTTGCTGATCTGCTTGTGTGTAAAATATTATTATATTGGTTACATTTTATAATGTTTACACTTTTCTCTGTAAAACCCTTTGTAAAACGGATTTTCAAGAATTGATAACTTTTTATCTAAATTGTAAATCGATTTGATATTTGGCCCCGAACTTTGAAAGAGTATCCAGAATATGATATTAAATTTTTATCAACTTCGTTACATTTTGCCTAACTATATAAAACATCCTTAAATTTTGTAGTTATGTACAGAAATGTTTTCCACCATGCAGGGAAATATTTCAGGTATTTTTTAGAAAGAACATTTTGTTTCAATGTGATATTATGAAAAAAACCAGTTTTTACAAACAGAATTTTTATTAGAATTTTTAATTTTTTGGATGGAAAAAGGGTAATTGATGATATCACAATATGTGAATACGTGACTTATATATATAAGGTTCTATATTTATACTGTATAAAATAATTTTATTTTACATACAACAATTAAATGTCGCTTATTTTAATCACCAAGACAACCTCGCGGAATATTACTGACGTAATATCTATCATCAACATTTATAAATATATATTGGTCAATAATTGATGCAGGTGTGCATGAACGTAATACTCCTATGCCAGGATAGCAGCGACGAATGTGGGACACTTTAACATGATTCGTAGAAATATATGGGGTTTCATCGACTTGTAGATCTCTTATGAACAGAATAACCCTTTCTTCATGACAATCATTTTTTATCCGGCATATATTACTGATTATACCCACCATTCCTGTTGCTGTTTCAACGACGGAATCGTTGGTTTTTGTACAACGTTTATAAGATTCGGAAGTATATCGTTTTCCGTTGTATATAATTTTCTGATATGTTTTACAATTAAAGACGCGATACCCCAAACTTTCCGTTTCTTCTTCATTAAGATTATACTGTTTTCCCGAACCAATACTTATTAATATTAATTAAGACACAATTCTGTACTGTACTGGAAAATTTTACTTTGTTTTCATACAGTTTTTGGCAGAATTGTGTCACATTATTACTGATCAGAAGCTTGTCACTGAAGTTTATAAGCGATCTGGTAAACAAAAATCTTTGTGATATCTGCAACATAAGTCGTGTAGGGCTTTTCTTCATTAGTAACAAGAGACGGTTTTCATTTTCAAAAGAAAAGCAATTAATTGCCCACAATGGTCCCCAGTTTTCAACACTTTTTGTAAGATGGAGGAGAAGGTCGACATTGTACGTCATGGATTTTTTCCCATAATATTTTTGAAAATCAACTACGTATTTAATTAAAAGTGTACGGGCAGTCTGAAGCTGGACTGGTGTAATGGAGCTTTGCAATAAAATATTTATTGCTGAAACCAACAGAGCCAGATGCTCAATATACTTGTTAGGTATCAATCCTCGTAGGCATAATATAACATACCATATTAGCCAAGAACGCCATTCAGACGCCTTCCACATTCTCCTTTCATCGATGCTCCGAGGTGATCGCGTTATACACTTTGGGGGCGTTATTGAACTCAATCGACGATTAATAATCGATTTTTGATTTGGAGCTCCTGCATAATAAGCTTCCTCTGGGGACGACATCAATAATTCCGTGTGCTGCCTTATAACACCTAACAGTACTGAGTGCATGTAATCCGGAACCATACCATCGGCCAGATCGAAGAATGTCAAATTCATTAATGCAGACGGTCCTTTAATACCGCAAATATCGGTGTGTTCGTCAAAGGCACGTATCATGTTTTCTTTGATTGATTCGTCGGTGCGCTCAGGAAAAATAGTCGTGGACATTGTAAATCTTCGATAACTGTCGACAACCTCAGTTTTATGTTCGCAAAACGTGCATCCATGAACAGCATTCATGCGTTTCATATTTAACATATCCGCTCGAGCAATAGAATCAACACAGCAGGCGCTTGGGATGATAAAACTCGTTATAACTGTGTCTTTGTCAAGCTGCCATTGTAGTCCATCAGTTGATAATTCATTTGCTTCTTTGATAAACGGTGGTAGGAAAAGCTTCATATCGGGTTCATTTTTATCGGCCCATAACCCGATGAGAAGCGTGTGTTTCGCTCTGATTTTTGGTGGCAATTCATTTATTATAGCATAAATAGGCCATATGGTTACTTTACTAGAATTTGCAGCTTGGCACCCGTCTGTATTTAATGTATATAACAAATTCCACTGGGTACTCAATGGTCCATCAAATTCGGACAACTTCTTATACATATTGCCATCATATATATCCTCAAAAGAATTATTATTAACCTTTATCCTTTGAAATCGATACTCCAGGCTTCTTTGGACTTTCCGATTTTGTAATAATCTCTTTATTTGAGACTTAAAGCCCAGTGATAAAAAGAAAGAACTGTCCGATTCATCAACTACTGAACCACAAGTGCAATTAATCGAATTACCAGTCTTGACCTTGGTCCGTTCACCTAAGTATGTTTTGCAATTGCGACAATAGAAATGGTATTTCGTGGAATCCATTTCCATAGGTACATGCTGCAACAGTTTGTACTTTGTTTCCGGAACCACATCTTGTCTGTTGAAAAGCTTGTTAATCAACTTAAGCAAGTCGATGATGGCTGCCCAGGTAAAAGAATGTCGTGTAGCTAATGCCAAACACATTAATAGGACTTCTCCTTGAGTTATCGTAATGCCAATTGATAGACTCTCATTTAGATACGGATCATATGGCCCATTCTCATCGGGACAACCCTGCAAATTGACGGCAATATATTGGCGTCGCCCCAACTGTTGCACACTATAGTATCTTTAGAATACAGAATCTGGCAAATTCTAATTAGGTTAGATTTTTTTCCTTTCAGTATGATGTTGTAGAACAACATGAATAATACTTCTTGCCAATTTTTAGATCTTTTGAAAATTTTTGGTTAACATCGCTCGAAAAAACAAAAAAGTGAAAATTGCCACTGTTAGCCAGAATCAAGTTTGATGAAGATTTGCCAGAAAATTCTTTGTACAAAAAAATGTTAACCCATGGGAGAATATAATTTTAAAAAGATTAAGAAATCACTGTTTAAATTTTATTTTCAGGATTTTTGATAATTCAATGTCTATAAGATCATACTAAAAACCTATAATACTTGTAAGTATTATCTATCGGAATGAGTCTTACTCTTCTTTCAAAATCCTCGGTATCAATTACGGATTGATCATCATCTGAATCTTCATCGAAATTAGTTTGATATGAGTTTTCAAAATCTCCATGGTGAGATCCATTATCCTGAAATATACATTTACGATGTTATTAACATTTGCTACACAATAAAGAATATATTACTGTTCATATCACTCGATCGATTTTGTGAACGGGAATGGCGATTCAATGAGCTGGTCGAACTGAGGTAGATTATCCCAAGTGGATTCACGTTAAATAATAATAATTGGCATTCATACTCTGAGAATTTAAAATTTTTGAAAAATGCGTATATAAATTTAATAGCTTTTCAATAAAAAATGTGAGTTATTGAGACGAATATTCTCACACAAATGAATTATCCTTAAATGATATTTGGTATTAAATCTAAAGAGAATCGATAAATTTTGAGTTTTTTGATTATTGAAGAATGTCTGTGAATGATTTGATTCGAACATATGTTGATAAAAAAAAACAAACGCGACTATCAAGATAATAAACAGGAAATAAGTATGTGCAAAGTTCTACAACTTTGATAGAATATAGTAGTATGTGTACAAACTTTGGGAGTCTTGTTATATTAAGCTCTTGTTTTACATTGACTTATACGGCATATTTTAAGGTGTATCTGTTTCACTTTACCTCAACGTTGTAGTTTTCATTAAGAGTAGAATTCAATGCCATTCTTTCGCCATCCGATTCATATGATGTCTCACTTAATGCAGTAGATGTTTCGTTTTGGAAATCATAGAGCGAATTAGAATCCTCAGAACTTTGAGCCTGTATACCCGCAAACAGAAAGAAAATTTTAATTAAAAATTGCAGTTGCTGTGCACAGCAGTTTATTAAACATATTTTATGAGAAGGAGCATGGTAAATTCTGAACGGATTGTAAGATACTGATTCCTGAATTTTTCATTGATAACTGTAAAATAGTTATAAGAATATGTCACTTTTTCGGCTCATTGTTAATACAGATAGATGTATTTTGTCTTGTTTTCCTCTCATAAATTAGAACTTAGCACCTCAGACTGTTCAAATCTGATTATAAATAACTTTAATAAAATTAACAAATAATTTTAATAATTTAATAAATTTCTAAACAATGCATTCCAGCTGTTATCCGTCTCCTTTTCAGTCTCTTCTCTGTTCTTTTGATTCTTCTTACTCACATCATCATTACTTAAATTCAGATGATGTTGAAATTCTGCCTCTGTAGTATCGCTGCTTGAAGATTGACAGCTATGTGCTGGAAGCGAGAATACTTGTAGATGTTGTTCCGGAATTCGACTCTTTTCCGTATTTGTGCTGATTGATGGTAGGTTTTCAGTTTCCATCTACAGAGTAGCATCATAAACATTATGAAATGTGTAGCATACAATATTAATTAATATCAATAATAAATACTAAATAATACATCCCTTCCCTATTCTGCATGTTATAGCCTTTCAAAACTTTATCCGATTATACAGAAAACTGATATACAATTTCATCCATATGCGTTATAAACAAACAGACTCATAGAATATATTTTGAAGATATTCAATTGAGAATATTCAATTGCTTGGGTAATAATAACACGTATGCCTCTTTCGCGTCCACAGGTGTACATATGCAAATACCTTTCAAAAATCAAACTGTTATATGATTATTGACTTTACATTGACTTCAAAACAGAATTGACTTTACGTATATAGAAACTATTGTATATGTATAGTTTTCTGCTAAACATAAGAAGAAAAAAGTTAATCCCAAAAGTTGACAAATCGAAAAGACCTTTTTGTATTGCCCCAATTAATATAAGAATAAATTACACAACATAACTTGGTAACTTAATATATGTGCATCGATTATATGTAGCCTGTATAACAACAAGCTTTTTACCAAACTAAAAAAATATATCTTAGTCCCCAAAATATTTATAAAAATCAAACCGTATTTTTCTGTTGATCCTGTTTTTTCCGGAATTTCGTTGTACGTGGAATATCCTCCAAGCAACGTACACTCGCGATCATAGTATTTCTTGTACTGTCGTTTCTTCATTTTCCAGAAAATACGTATCGTTGAAAATACTGTTTCACTTTGGATTCCGAATTCACAGTTATATACATACAGACGTCATTCGTGTGAACGCGCGATATATAGCTTCTGCACACAGAGGACACCTCAAAGCGACAACGCGATTGGCCAATCATCGTTTTGCTTTCTTTAGTATAGTACCAGGAAAGCAAGACGGCAATTCGCATTGCCGCTTTACCACGCATGTACTGTGACCACGCCCTGGTCCTGTGTGCAATACTCGATCGTCCATGCACGTCTTCGGTGTTTCATTATTCTTCAATATTTTAATTAAGATAATAAGTGGAAAGTGCTTTGTAAAATCGTTAAATAACTACCGTATATATATGCTGACAGAACGATGTCTGTGGCACGTGTCTATTTACCAACTGATCGAAAATACAAAAGTGTTAAAACTTCCTCAATTCTTAAGTTCGATCCTGAAGCGTTTGATTCGGATGATGAAGAACAAAAAAAGAAGCTTTATCAATTGAAGGAAGGAAAAGGAAAAGGTGTGAGTTGTCAAGTTCTGCGGATACGAGGTATGTTTTCCACATGTTCACGCATCTTTTTGTTAGGTTATTTTTTTCTATTAACGTATAGTTATGCTACTTTGTGCTCGTCATACTTTTTTGAGCTAAGATCCTGATTAGCACCTTTTTTATATTATAATATTTTTACGCGCACGTAAAAATTTAATCCTGACATTTAAATTTGTTATCTGTATTTTGTTTTTCAAATTTTGTGAGTTATATGAGTATATTAAAAACATTTCGTTATATTTTTGATTATATTATGTTTTTTGCATGCGTACAGCCACTTTGAAACAATTAACAGAGTCTTTAAGTGCAAAAAGACCGCATGTGCCAAAATTGAATGCCTCGCAAATCAAGGCTGGATGGCAGTCCGACTCAGACGGAGACTCGATGACAATGGCAAAGAAAACACGAAAGGTAAAAAATATAAAGAGAGATAATCAATATTAAAGTAGACTGGTACATATATTATTGTTGGGAAAATTTTTTATTGCATCTTTACCAGAGACAATAATATTTTTTGCCAAATAAATATCATCAAACTCAATTAAAGTTCAATTCCGTATATTCCTGCATAATGTTTTACTTTGCAAGAAATGTTTTGAAAGCGAAATAATTCTTGTCTTTAAATGTTTCTCGATTAATGTGTTCTCGAAATATGCAACAATGAAATTTTTGTGCTCATTCCCTTCGACCGACCTAATATGAGCACCCTATACTTACGTTTGGGTCGGTCAAAGGGAATGAGCACGAAAATTTCATTGTGTATATTTCGAGAACACATTAATCGAAAAACATTTTAAGAGAAGAATTATTTCGCTTTCTAAACATTTCTATTTGTAATATTGTAAATATTGTTCGAAATCATAGTCTCCTTATTTGTAAGCACATATAACTTTTGTAATTTGTAATGGAGTTTATATAGGATAAACTATAATCATCATTTCACGATACATAATACAATACAGTATTTACATCATTTACATACGTCATTTATTTTATAGGTTGAGAAAAATATAAAGAAACAAGCTTCAAAAGCAACTAGTCAAGATATTGTGGAAACTTATCTACAAGTAAAAAAAGAAAAGGTATGGCATAGTGCTGGTTTACAACCTTGCTTTAAGGGTATTTAAGCTCTAAGCCGTAAAAAATTGATCAATCATAGTCGAGTATTCGCCTCACATTCCACTGTAATTGGTTAATTTCTTACAACTTAGAGTTTAAAGCAATTATTGTAGATCAGGACTAAATTTGAGATGACTAAGAGTAACAGCTTTTAATTAGGTTGACTTATATAATTATATAAAATTTGATAATTGCATACAAAAATTTTGATGAGCAATTGCATGTGTCAAGAAAAATCTGGAAATGTCACAGAATTTCAAATACAGTCAGGGGAATAAGTCCCAGTCTACAATGGGAGTTTTAAGCCCTAAGCCCTAAGAAATTGACCAATCACAGTCAATTATTCTCCTCAAATTCAACGGTGATTGAACAATTTCTTAAGGCTTAGGGCTTAAAACACCTATTGTAGACCGGCCGGACTAAAGGAAATATAAGTAATTAAAAGCTGGTCAGGAAAACTTGGTTAACTAAACATTTAAAAAATGGTCAGTACTATTAGTACTTTTGATTCTACATTTTCTTCGTTATTTTGTGGACAAAAAATATGTGCATATTTTATGAACAAAAGACCGGGTTACTTTTGATATATGTTGCTGAATAAGCTAACAAAAGTTTTTATTATATCGATAACTATTGCAATTAACTTAATTGTTAACTTTAATTAATGTTTTAATATTAGCAATAATTATGAAAAAAACCAAGAATAGTCAAAATTCTTAAGAATATGTAAACAAGGGCAGTTAGAATGAATCCTTTTTTTATGTTTTATTCCTCATTGAGATGTTCATACTTATTTACAAAAAAAATTGCATGAAACTCAGTAAAAAAGAAGCCTGTATATTAAATTCACGGATTGCTTATTTATTCTTTTCCATATTTCGCAAAAGCTCCTTTAGGCTCTTTAGCTCTGTAAGTTTTATTTAATAAACAAATAAATCTTTATTAATGTTTTCATTTCCTGTTATATTCTTCAAACCCGGCTTGCCTTCAATAATATTAGTTGGTTTTTAGAATCTACTAATTAAAATTATAAGATCGAGAGGACTTTTTGAATGGATATGTGATTGACTGTTGCAAAATATTTGTTGGGAAGAAAATACGCTGCACATTAAAAATTTGTTCACGATTTCCTCATTATATTTCTCCGTTCATAAACCTCTCTTTATGAGAAATAATCAAAATATATTTATATTCTATTAAAGAAAAATTAGATATATAAGATAAGCTATTACAGGGATTATCACCGTGCGGTGGAGTTCAGATTGTAGCAATTAAACACAGATATTTTTGGGACATTTTGAACATATTTAGCATGAAAAATTTAATTTTATATTTATGATAACACAAAGCTTTCTTCATCAAAAAATAAAATAAAATACATGAAGACGTATTTTGCAGTTTGGCAATAAGCAGGTCGAAAAAGTACAATCGGTACAAAAAGCAGAAGGAAGTGGCATATCTAGTCATATTCTTACAGAGTATAAGGTACAGTAAAACTATTATTTGTTCCTAAAAACTGAATATAAAAATAGATTGTTTCTAAGTTTGTCGACTGTAGAGCTGGGTACATAGTAAATATGTGATTGTGAGGGAACTTTGAGAACTCAAACGTACACAAGCTTCTGCATAATTTATAACAATTCTTGGACAACAATAGACAATTGATTGTTGTTGCAAAAAAATTATTAAATTAAAAAATTAATACTGAATGTACAGAACAAGGCTCTGTATTATTTATTGTAGTAATTTGTGAGCAACGACAAACAATTTTTTAATAGTTATTGCGAAATACAGTGTATAACTTCACTATTCTATTTTATCAGAATTTTAATCCTAATGCAACAATACAGCGTACTCAAAAATAAAAAAAACACTGTTATACAATGTACAAAATCTAAATAAATCAAACGAGTATGGATAAATAAAAACGAATGACAAATGAACGAAATACCGCTCGACTGAAGAGTTCATATTGGAGTGCAAGAAAGAATTATAGAGTGGTGAGCATTTCATTCACGGCATCGAGGATGCTCTCGAAAATGAATTACTTTCTCATTAACGACAAAATAGATAAAAATAATTTTTTTCCAAAGAATGTGAGCAAAATGCTCATAGCATGACTATTAATCGCCGGCTAATAGTCAGTTTTTAAATTGCCCATTTTTATCTACACTTTCGTTCTTATTGCTGTATAATTTCATTTTTATCCCATATTCTATATTAAGCCTTCATGACATTACAATTTTCAATTAAAAGGAAGGAAATGTACGTGTGTAACGTATATTGAGAGAATGCTTTATGTCTAATGAAATGGTCTTTTTTATTAACCGCTAACTGAAAAAGCACAAATTTCATGCATTTTACTCAAAATTAGATGTAAATTTAAAGTTGTAAGCTTTTATAACTTGCAAACCACTGCCAAATCTTGATTTGATTTACACCACAGTTGTGGACATTTTTTGCTAAATATCATCTTAAAATACATATTAATTGCATTGATGAGGTGTTTTTTGAAAGATAACAAAATATTTTTATAGGACGGTAATGGCAGTTGTGGATCACAAGCTGAAAATGATGAATGTTCGAGTTCCGAAGAATCTATGGAACAACTGCAGAAGAAATTTCGCAAAATGCGGAAAGATTACATTGAGATGACTCATAAAGTTGAACAACAGAAAGATGTGCTAAAGACACTGACTACTAAGTACGAGCAATTGAAGACGTCTAAATCATATCCTCTAACCGAGAAAACGGGTAGACAGATACTTGCTCTACTGGAGAACAATCGTTGGGAAGGCGTGTCAAGTAAATATTTTTTATCATCACAGTGATGTACTCTATCCTGACATGATCTACGTCTGATCCTCACTCTCTAGGATGTAATCTAAAACTTTTATATTTTTACAATCCTGTAGTATCTTTAAATATTTTTTCTTATTGTCTGTTCTTAATTTTTTTTTTTTATTTAACCGTTAGTAGCGCTTGACACCGAAGTGAGAGACACACCGAGAATGTGTTTCGCATTATGTTGAAAAAAAAAATATTATTAATGAGCAGTTACCAAGAAATAATGTGTAAAAAATAGTATATGTCTTTTGTGGTGTTAAGTACAAAAAAAATGTTGCACTAAATTTCGAAGGGTAAGGATCAGACATGAGGATCATGCTCATACAGCACAGATTTTACAGCTACATTGCAGAAACTGCTAATTATGTTTGAATACATATTACAGATAGTACGTGTGATGAAAAATTCAATAGTAAAGATCCACAAACAGAACCGAAAATAGGTACGCTAAAAGGCGAGTAAACTTATATCGGAAAAGGAGCATGGATTTCAACAATATCGTACGAAGCCCTTCTACGAGAAAAAGAGTCGAGCAAATTTGTGTCTGGATTATCAAGATCCGTTTGGGGGGTTAAACCTTTCAGTGAACGTTGTGTGCGCAAACAAATTAATACACAAGCCAACGAATTAAGTCCGAAAAAGAAGGCAGCGGTCGCTAATTTCTTCGAGATATGGATGCGTGATAAAAGAAAGTATCCTGAAGACCTCATCGCGGATGAGTTGAAGAAATTGAATAAGTACCTCAATGGTGCCATCACATCAGCACGAAGTACGATAGCTCCGAAGAGAAGAAAGATTCATTTGAAGGCTGACCCTACGCTGCCAGTTTGTTCTGATGGTCACTCAGAGGATGAATCCAAGATAGACAAAGAGAACAATTCTCGAAAAAAAGTTAAAAAAAATACAGAAACGACTATTGGGGAACAAACCAAAAGTTTTACCTTCGTCGCGATAGACCAGGGAAAAAAATTGGATAATTCTTTTAAAGAAGGTTTAAAAGTGGATAAAAAAAACGACAAAGATATAAACAATCTCGAAACGGACCCTATCGAAATAAAGGATAAAGACAGCACAGACCACTCCACTCAGGAAGAAATTTCCGAAATTGAATCAATTACGTCATCAATAGGGATGAAAGACGAAGATCTTATAGTTAATGATAACTTTAAACCAACTGTTGAAGAGGATGAATAGCTCGAATTTTCAGCTCAGTTTAGTTCACAAAAGCTGGAAGGGAATACTTGATATTTTGCTCACATTTCAAATATTTCGCTTAAGTATAAGTGTATATGCTTTTCCTACTTATGAGGCTAACAGTTCACTGAACTCGGTAAGATCCGTAAAACTAACATATACAATATTAGGATTACAATAATATATATAATATATATATTATGATAAGTGTTTTTGTTTTGCGAAAGATCGAAATATATATATTTAGTTAATTGTATCAGTTCTTAACCGTAGTTCCTAATCGTGCTATGATAATACTAATTAACAAGTACACACACACACACACATACACACACACACACGTGCATGTACGTATGCACAGCGATTAGAAACTTATTATAATACAAACATATATATGTTACAAATTAAATGTTAACAAATTAAATGTACCATAAAAATATATGTTTATTATGTATTAAAATATACTTGAATCGACGTTTTTTTCAACCAATATTTCTTACTAAAAATATACTAAGGAAATGCTATAATTGGAATAAAAGTTTGTAAATTTGAAATTTTTTGTAAAAATATGTAGTTTGGATTAGATTTCCAAAAATGTGTAGTCCAATTAATGTTTTCACAAAAAATTTCAAAAATTTACAAAACCGTTTTAATTGTAGTATTTCCTTGTAGTATACTGTACTTATTTAGGTATAAAAATACATAGAACATCGTTAATAGTAGTAGTTTGACGTAGTTTTGTCCCATAATTTCTAGATCAAGTTTTAGCAATATAACTACAAGTTTTGACGAAAATTACGAAAAATCTACACAAGTATTTTAATTCTAGTATTTCCTTGTAGTCTACTGTACTCAAATAGATATAGAAATGTGTAGAATATCAGTATTAGTTGTAGTTTGGCGTAGTTTCACCGAAAAATTTATAGATCAAGATGCACTAAAAAAATACAAAAATTTACAAAAGTGTTCCAATTCTAGCATTTTTATGTAGGATTTTGTAGTACTTCTTAAATTTATGTAGAATTTAATAGATTCTGGCAATTATATTTTATAGTTTTTTGTAGTACATTTTTATTTTTTTTTTAATTTTGTAGAAATATTTCCGCCAGGGTTCTGGAGAGGTTTGGTAACTTCCCCCTCCAGAGATTTTGGAATTATTTAATATTTCAGGAGGGGTTTGGTAACTTCCCCCTCCAGGATTTTGGGAATCTTCTGGAGAGGTTTGGTAACTTCCCCCTCCAGAGATTTTGGAATTATTTAATATTTCAGGAGGGGTTTGGTAACTTCCCCCTCCAGGGATTTGGGAGTCTAGCATTTCGGGGGAGGTCTGGAAACCTTCTTCTCGAGTATCTAGATCAAGATTTTTATTTAATTTCTTATTTCCTCTCATAGTTTTATTCTCAATCTTCTCCCTTAATTCTTCTTCTCTTGCTTTATTTGATTTTCATTTATAAACTCGTCCTTATTTAACTTTGCATGGTCGTTATTTTTTATTCCTTTTTCGTTCGTTCCATTGAATGTTTTGCAATGAGTTTGGTTTTCTGGAAGTTGAGGGCTAATTTGCGTAATTCCCTCTTGATTGTTTTGCGCTTCTATATTCGATTCGTGCTCGTCGAATAATTCATTTAGCGGTTTAAGGCGCAGGGTTGGTACTTGAACTTCTACCTCTTCATCCAGCGTACTTATAACGTTTAAATATGCTTTTCCGGAAATATTTTCTACTATAGAGTCTCCTAGATAAATCCCGTGGGCGATTTTTAGTTTCGGTAAATATCCTATTTTTATTTCTGGATTTTCTACTCTTATATAAAATAGAGATTCTGACCGCGGAAAAGCTGTAATAGTTTCCGGTGAGAGAAAAGGTATACTAATTCCCGATACGTTTAAGTGTCCCGTCGCGTAATCTATGTTTGAAGAAGTTTGCTGAAAAAAGTCGTTGCCTAATAAACCGGCTTGTGGAATCGGTAAATCGTCTGATACTACGTTAAAAATCACTGGTTTTTCAAAAAGTGGTAAGACAACCTCTCCGAGCGTATAAACTGGGTATTCATTTATACCGCTTAATTGCAAAAGTTTATTGTGATTGACGGTATGGTTATTTGACAAAAATTTTTCTTTAATTAAATTTGGGCCGGAACCGGTATCCAGCATAAGGGTAACGTGTGAAATCGGGTTACCGAAATCTACCTGAATGGTCGGCACGCGTCGGTGTTTATCGAGATTTACCCTGCTTAAAATAATTGATAGAAAATGAAGGGATCTCATAGAAATGGAAAGAATATCAATGTTAACTAATATGACAAATCTGTTACCAATGCCGTAGTACATAGACTTTCTATATAATTCAATAATATTTTATAATACTATTCTTTTCAATAATGTTAAATATGAAAGTTTGTACAATAAGTTGATCTTTTTCAATCATAGACAATGATATTATGCATTTATTATTATTTTATGATAAATTGCTGATAATATCTTTTTACAACAAACTTCGAAAGCTATAATATTCTATAAAAATTGTATTTGCTATAATAATCTATAAAAACTGAATATTATTAAATATGAAAGTTTGTACAATAAGTTGATCTTTCTCAATCATAGACAATGATATTATGCATTTATTATTATTTTATAATGATTGGTCCTTATCTTATTTGGATCCAGCAAATCATATTCAATTGCTTCTAGCCGCTCAAGAAAATCGACCAATCGCAGTCAAGCATTCTTATTACATTGGGCGCTTTCAGCAGGACACACCGCTCAATAGCAATCAAACGTGATTGGCTCTTACTTTTAGACCCAACAAATCAGCATAAAGCATATGTTGATAAGACGACATCTCAATAGTTGTGTCTGTTGAACGCGGCCATTGTGAGAATACTTGACTATGATTGGTTGCGGCTCGTGTCTGACAATTAACTACGCAGTGCGTATATATGTTTGAATACTCGCTGGGACTCTTAAGCGGCACGTTCACGTCTTCCTTTTGTCACACCTCTCTGGTTTGTTTTTCTATTAATTTTGTGCTATATATTATACTAATTTCGTTGTATTTTAACTGTTTTTCATGATATTGCCGAACTTGATATAACCTAACCGTATAACCTAACCTAACCGTATGGTATATATTGCATAGGAGTTCGGCTTGAGACGCCGTGCGAGACGGACGTGTGTGGCGCTTGTGCTTTACCGTTTCGACCCGTATTTTTTTTTCTTTTTAGATAGTGATAAGTTGTTCTAGAGGGGTGCTCTCCCTTAAATTCTTTAGGGGGGGATTTTTACATATTCTTTATAGATCAGCGCTCCCCTCTCGGAGGGGGAGCATTTAACAATCTAATTAGTGCTCAAATGGCACTCCCAGGACGAGACACGACACGGTCGCGTGATGATCTTAACTCCGTGGAAGATGACACGCTAGGGGCTAACAAGAGGATGAGAACCAGCGTCTCCGAGCAGGACTTTGACAGGATGACAATGGAATTCAGATCGGATGAAAATGCAATGGACTGGACGTTGACAAAGAGTCGAAAAAACTCTACATCAAAAAAACTGCGGGAAGAGGAAGTGAACAGAAGACGTAATCTCTCTCTAGATGAAAAGCCGTGCAATACGAATAAAGGGGAGGAAAATGACCTTCCGACTCAGACCGGACAAGATATGAGACATGATCTCTATTCTAATCAATTGCCCCCGCCCTGTGGAAATAGCAGTAACTGTGATATTAGGAAGGATCATCCGCCGGCCGGCGCGGATCACGTGAATAGCAATGTTGACGTGCGTGACACAAACGCTAATGTTTTGATAGAACCACTAGTCAAGGAAGCCTATGTAGTTAACGGCTCCGATTTAGAGAAAGTTGATCTTAATAATAGAATACATGACGCGCAACGAATTGTAAGATACGAGGACGACTTCAAAGGTGAAGCAAAAATCACCCTTCGTCTACCCCCTGATCAAACGACCACGAGAAAGGGTAGGAACCTTATAAAAATCTGGTCAATCCTGGTGGAACTCCGCATTTTCCCGGTGTCTATGGATATGATCAACCATTTCTCGGCTGAGGCCACTTTTAAAAATTTCGCTGATGCTAATCGGGCGCTGGACATTATTGGTAGGCTTAGTGAACCGGTTAGAATTAAAGCTCATCTGGAACAGCGATCTGTAATCTGCAAAGGTGTTATCGCGGACTGGCCATCGTCGATCACCGACCTGTGGTCGGTAATTCAGGACAAAGATAATATCTTGAAGCTCGAACGTATGTACCGACGAAAGTGGGATCCGTCTACCAAGAGTTCGTCTTTAATACCGACAGATAATATCGTTATTACTAGGAAGGGTAAGAAAGTCCAAGATCTAAAGATCTTTACCAACGGCGTGGGATTGAGGGTAAGACCATATGTTCCTCAAGCTAAACAATGTTACAACTGCTTTAGTTTCGGCCACACAAAAGCTTCATGTAAAAGTGTCACTCGATGTATCATATGCGGGGATAAATCCCACGGCCAATGTGATAGGCCCGTGAATTGTTTTAATTGTGGAGGGTCTCACAGATCTACTTTTAGAAATTGCCCTTCTTACGAGAAAAATAAAAATATAAATGTTGTGATGGCTTTTAAAAATATTTCTTACCATAGCGCACAACGGATTGTTGAGGGCGACAACACAACTCCCCCCAGAGCATACGATAGATTTTTAAGTCCGGACGATTGGCCATCCCTGCCAGTATCTCACGGGAATAAACCCTCCGGAGAGACGGATAACCGGGAGGATGCGGGACGGCGGGAGCTGGTGCCCGGAAGGTCAAGCGTAGAGAGGGAGCATAGTTTCCCACAGAGCGGAACCAGAAGATCCAGAACCACTCAGGTACACTATGCTAATGTAGTGAGGGATCACTATAAGCAATTTGATACACGTGCAGGAGATCTCACCAAAGAAAAGAGAGGTATCGCTTTATCTGCCTCCCGAAATGGAGCCGCTTGGTCGGAACTTATCCGCGAAGAGGCGGATGAAACGCGAGGGGATCCCCCCCGTATGCATGATCGACACATTAAAGATACATTGGACATTGTTCTGCAAATTCTACGCAGAACCCCAGAGGTTAGAGAGTATTTAATTAATGCCTTGATAAATTCCAGAGATTCCCGACGATGGGAAGAGGAGGGTCCAAAGGGTGGAGCTCGACAATACAGAGACGAGAGAATTCACTCTCCCTCTGTTGTATAATTCAATTGCCTGCTCTGGAATTGTAGAGGATACCAGACCAGTAAGGATGAACTCACCAAACGTGTTATAGACTACGATATGGTAGTGCTTACAGAGACTAGATGTACTGGTAAAACGCGCGTCGACTTTTCCGACTTTAAGTCTGTACATAGCGCGAATCTGCTTCGTAGTGGTGGCGTTACAATTTCGATCCGCAAACAAATTCAATTTGACGTTCTCACTATTTCTAATATCCCTGCGGGGTACGATGTGGTGGGTATAAAAACGAAGAACTTACTTAAAAATGTGAACATGCTGGCTATCTACAGACATCCTCGCGGATCAATAACGAGACGTGACCTTTACGCCATTATTAA
Organism: Temnothorax nylanderi; assembly: GCF_030848795.1. Taxonomy (NCBI): domain Eukaryota; kingdom Metazoa; phylum Arthropoda; class Insecta; order Hymenoptera; family Formicidae; genus Temnothorax; species Temnothorax nylanderi. Next base: position 37,046 of record NW_027249928.1, read on the forward strand.
CAATATTGGCGATAAATCAATTGACTCTGTCATTCTAGGTGACTTTAATGCGCACAATATCATATGGAATTGCCACTCTACTAAGGACGATGGCGACCGATTGCATGAGGTTATGACGGACGAGGAATATTTCTGCATAAACACAGATACCATCTCACGTGCTGGCTTATGCGGTCAACGAGATTCTAACATAGATCTCATGTTTGGAACTAGAGGTATTATTGATCGTATCACTTATCGACAAATGGAGGAAACGTGGGACAGCGATCACTACCCTATCGCTTTCTTCTTTGATAATCCGGTGCAGATATACAGGAAATTGTCAAACAGAATCACATCGAAGAGAACTGTCTGGTCCGAATTCGGCGAATTGGTTGATAAGGAGATTACTTCTTCCCTGCTACCGGACATCGAACTTTTCAAGAACGATTTTGATAGATATTATTGCCTATTTATAGATATTCTCAGGAGATCGGTCGCCGCTGCTTCAGGGGGGCATAGAGTTGCGCCCGCCCCGACACGAGGGGATACCTCTACTACACATAAGAGATCTCACAAATGGTGGGACACGGAATGCGAGTCTGCGATCTGCAGTAGAAAGGAGGCTTTTACTGAGTTTAGGAGAAGCAAAAGCTTGCATGCGTGGGTCGAATATAAGAAAAAAGGCGCTCTAGCTAAACGCATCATTAGAGAAAAGAAAAGAGCGAGTTTCGAAAACTTTTGCAAGGACATCAATAGATTCACGAGCCTAGGATACGTATGGAAAATCATGCGCATACTAAAGAATTCTGGAAAAAATGTCCCATGGAATACATGGACCACCAAGAACAGAGAAGATGAGGTCAGAAGGTCAATTGACAACTTGGCCCCGCCATTTGTGGGTACCGAACCAATTACGGCTCTTGATGCTGACGAGGATGACGAGCTTGAGGCCCCGTTCAGTCGACCGGAACTGGATAGAGCGATCCAAATGATTAGGAGAGACTCGGCTCCTGGCCTTGATGGTATGGAGTACAAAATGATCAGAACCTTGTCGGATCCTGGTAGAAGATGTTTGCTGGAACTCTTCAATATTGTTTGGAAGACGGGCATTTTACCGTCTGATTGGCAGGAGTATCAGGTAATTTTCATAGATAAGGTTGGCAAGGAAAAGGTTCGTCCTATATCATTATCATCGTGCATCGGGAAACTAATGGAACGTATGATTAATGAGCGATTGATATGGTGGGCCGAGAAGGAGGACAAGTTCAGCCCGTCGCAGAGCGGTTTTAGAAGGGGCAAGTCTTGCGCCGACAACTTAGCAAGGATCGTTGCGGACATCAAATCGTCCCTGTGTGCGGGGGAATACACGTTGGCGGCTTTTCTCGACGTTGCGTCCGCATACGACAACGTCGATTACCCCACTATGCTGGAGACACTTATAGCGCTCAATTGCCCCTCGAGTATGATCAGATTCATTGGAAGTTGGCTGTATCGTAGAAGGGCGAAGTTTATAGTCAATTCTCAGGAATCTGTGGATCGGTTAATTTTCAGGGGACTCCCGCAGGGTGCTGTTCTCAGCCCAGCATTGTATTCTCTCTATACCCGGGGTCTGTGTGCTAACCTGCCTGAGGGCGTTGAGGCCGTTGAGTTTGCTGACGACATTGGACTGTATGTCTTTGGCCCGAATCGCAGAAGAAACAAGATACTCCTCCAACAGGCTGTGAACATAATAGCCGAGAGACTAAGGAAAATTGGTCTCGACCTTGAACCAAAAAAAACGGTCCTTGTGGAATTCTCTAGGAGCGGCTATGTGGATAAGGAGCTGTCTATCCGGATCGGCGACTACGATGTGTATAACAGCAACGGGGCGAAATTCTTGGGCATTTGGCTTGACAATAGGCTCAAATTTGACCGTCAGGTTCAGGAAGTAAGATCTAAGGTATCCAAGGCGAACTCGATTATCCGATACTTGTGTGGCGTTTCTAGAGGCATGGAGGTTAACACGGCACTCATGTTATACAAGAGTCTCGTTAGGTCTATCACGGATTATGGTATTTTTGTGTATTTTCCCAGAGATGCTGCGACCCAGTTGAGGTTGGAACGGGCTCAATACCTGGGTCTTCGTACGGCACTTGGCTACAGAAACAGCACTCCAAATAACGTAGTAATAGCCGAGGCCAAGGTGAGATTACTAAGAGATCGCGCATTCATGCTGGGCTGTAATTTTGTAAATAAGACTGTAGCATATAACCATAATGGACTATATAATAAGTTCCAACGCTTGGCTGACTGTGAGAGTTATGCACGTTTTGTCCAGCCTATGTACAGGTTCTCTCTCCTTACTGAAATCTGGAAAAGGACGAGTAAATTCAGAGCGGAAATTGGCGCCACGAGAAAGTTCGAGATATTCCAAGGGTCATTCGGGGCCCATACTTTTTCTCCGACGGTGGACCTGGATATTGGCAGTTCTAGACAGAGTCTTATCCAGGATATTATCGAGTCGTACGATCTGGGATCCTCTCCAGAAATTATATATACAGATGGCTCATATGATGAGAAAAAACGATCCACTGGCGCTAGTATGGTCATATGTGATGAGGACTTTGCCTACAAAATGAGCCTGCCATACTTATGTTCATCATACACTGCGGAGGCTTTTGCTGTGAAATCTTCTCTACAACTTATGCTAATACAGAGACAATCAAGAGATCGGGACATAGTCATTTTGTCGGACTGTAAATCGGCCCTTATGTCTATCCGCAATAATCATTTAAACGTACATAAAAATCGATACATTACTGAAGCCAGAACGATTATATATGAGTTGGAAAAGGTACATGGAAAGAGGGTTGTGCTGGTCTGGATCCCTGCCCATGTCGGGATTGAGGGTAACGAGTTGGCGGATCGTCTGGCTAAGGAAGCGTCTGAAGAGGAGGCGGACCCTTCCATCGAAATCCCAGTGGGGGATTTTATGAAGTGCATTTGAGAGGAGACTTGGGACGCGACCCAACGATCGATAATACAGGATTCTGCACACAAGGGCATTTTTTATTTCCACAATTTTTATGAGCGTGGCGCTGTCAAACCTTGGTTCTGGGGTATTAACCTCGAGAGATATTGCGTGACGTTAATAAATAGGATTAGGGCGAATCATTTCAATCTTGGTGTTTCTCTGATGAGAAAAGGTTATACTGATAGTGAGAGATGTACGTGTGGACACGAGAGGGAGGATCTGGGCCATTTGTTATTACAGTGTCACAAATACGACGATTTAAGAGTGTTATTGGACTTGGAACTTAGAGCTGTGGATTTCTACGAGGAAATTGACATTATCCGATTGATTAGATCAAAAAGACTTGATATTCTGTATATAATTTTTAAGTCATTTTTTAGGAAGATAGACAAAGTTATTTAGTGTGTTACCATATTTCAAGGTTTAATGTTATTGTGCCAATTACCTTAGCGTACAAGGCACCTAACCCCTCTTCATCCGAGGAGGAACTGAAAAAACCCCCCTATATATTGCATATATCATCTCACTTTTCGCAACCTTGTCATTAGTAGAGATTATTAGTAGAGAAACCGTACGTCTCACTTTCATTATAACCTCTGGTCTGTATTAAAAGGCCCGGGCACATAGAAAATCTTCAACAATAAAGACGTAAGCAGTAATAAAGAAATCAATTACAGTTTGGATACCGCTTATGCAATGTCTTAATTTCTTGACTGTGTTTGGCTGATATTTCCTTACTCTTACGTTTTAACTGCTTAAGTTTTCCTATGTGCCCATCAGGCCTTATAACACGGTTATGTAAAACAATTTAAAAATATTACTAATAATTTCCTTCTTATTCCCAAGCTATTGAAAGGTAAATTTTTATATATACACACACACACACACACATTTAAGCACACATAACTTATATTTTAATTAATAATTATTTCTAATAGACATAGTTAACTTTATATACATGATTATATTGGTTATGAAACAAAGACAATATGACAATATCTTTAGTTTTCAAATACTAAAAGCTCTTCTAAAAGTTAGGAAGAAAACTTGAATCAACTTTCTTCAAAGATATTCCAAAGAAACATTTATTTCCTGTTATGCCTTTATTAAATCATGTTTAGCAATTATTGTTACCTGTAGTGTATCTACTTATTTGCTTCTTGTTAAAAATTCATATTTTATTTTTAGGTATCTGATGACATAGAGTTAAATATTAATACTTTACAGTTTAAAAAAGAGGAAGAAGAAAAAGAAGTGCATGGAGGAGTAGTGAATTATAGCAAATTCTTCTATGTGTAAATCGACAACTGCAGTGCAGTAATGGATGAATACTGTAATAATCCGCTTTAGTTGCTTCTAAACAAGAATAATTTTCTGAAACTGATTAATCTATAAGCAAGAAAGAAATAAAATTCTTATCAGCGTCTGCAGCACTAAAAATTAAATGTAAGTGATGACAAAAACAATTATTCGTTCTGCAGTTCTATATATACTGCTTATATTTTACCAAATGCAAATATTACAAAGAAAATGGATACTGTAACTGTTATGAAAGGTGTAACATGTAAATGCTAAATTTTCAAAAGATATTTCTATCAAAAAGAAGTCATATATTCAACGGTGAGAAAGAGAGAGAGATTGAACGTATGAGGAAAGAGTCGTGGTACAATATAATATACAATGTGTGACAATAATAACGTTAATCTTCCAGATACTGAGTTGTATCTAATAGTAACAGAGTATACATATACAGTATTGCAAGTATTACAAATATATGATCCAGTGGACATTAGTATCTGCTGAGTATAATCCAATCAATATACATTTGCAGAGTTTATTTTGCAAGGAAACAAAGAAAATGAATTCAGGAATATCTTTTGAAAAAAAGTTACAAAAGCGATATGTTTAGTTTATGCATAAAATAATGCTATATTCTACAAAAGTATTCACTTTTTAATAATTTTGCTGAATTAACGAGAGACATCGATTAAAGATAGATACTAATCATTACACAAGCATATCAATATATTTGCAAAATGTATTGAATTTATTTAAATATTTCTCTTTTTTTATAACAATCGATTCTACTCATTATTCTATGTAAAAAAGTATTAAGGTAAAGTTATGAAAAAGTGAAAACCCTGACAAGATATTTCATATTTTATATTAAAAAATACAAGTATAATATCACGGAAAATATTATTGGATCTCATAAGTGTTCGGCATTCGACAAAAGTATGGTCCATTCTCGACGTTGATATATACAACCTTTTTCTTGATATCTTGAAAAGCAAATAAATGGAGATCATGAGATTGAGATATTATCTTAAAAAATGAATCAATTATCACGTTCTCTATACACAGAAACTGTACATTATGTTTATATCCTAAAATATAAGATTCATTTTTATATAAAACAATTTTGAATATTTCAATTATATCACCAGTTAAACTTTCAAAAAATTTGTCATCAGTTTTTGTTTCTCTTTTATAACAAGTAGTAGTATATATGACATTTTTATAAACTGCTTTATTAAAAGCTTTTACATCTTCTAATCTTATATTAGCAAAATTATTATTTAAAATTTGTTTAATATTTGTATTTAGATTATTATCTTCCGCTAAAAGAATTACACCTGAATTGGTTTTCAACTCTGTTTCTTTCAATATAAAATGATTACGCAAAATATTTTTACAGAAGCGGGAAGGTTTATTATCAGATGTACTTAACAACTCGGTTTCTAAAATAGTTTTCTGGATTAGACGTTTAGACATTTGTATTAAAGCTCCTTTCGGACCAGTTAATTTCTGCTTTAGCACAAAAATTCCATTTTCATAAGGGAAAGCAGAAGTCGAAGAAAGTGGGCCACTTTTATATACGTTATCAACAACATGAAGTAATGCATGAGTATTGAAATTCATACTACTTTTTCCATAAAATTCTTCACATTGCGCAGTGAAATACATAAGATCAATCTTGCATTGTCTTAAATCTTCTATTGTTATACTTTCAGATAAAAGCTTATGTGTGCAACTAAAAGCGCAAAAGAACTTAAATATTTTGTTTTCATTATTCCTAAAAGACATGGAATGCTAAGATATAATAGCCAAGATCTCCATTCACTTGCTTTCCATTTTCCACTATTAAATAATCGTGGTGATCTGTGAATTTCACTAGGCAGTTTAATACTTAACAATCGTTTCTCAATGTTTCTTATATCACTTTTGGATAAATTATATTCTTCTTTTTTGTTATTTGCCCAAAACTTTGTCCATAAAGTATTAACAGCACCAAGCAAAATACCATGCATATAATCATACGGTAATCCCCAAACACAATCAAAATTTTCCAATTGAGTAATTTCTGCGAAACCTTTAACACCTTTAAATGGTCTGCCTATTTCTTCAACGTACTTCATGTCTTTAATATATGATTCATGATCTCTTAAAGGCGGATCATCATCCATAAAAGGGTATCGCATAGCACCGTTGAAATACTCCCCATACTGATAGCACCAACTACAGCCGAAATAACCGTTAAATTGGAAGCGATTTTGTATTATAGGCCGGGCAACAGAGTCAACCGATGAACAAAGGGGTTGTAATATAAAATTACATTTTTGACCATTTTCTATGTCTATGACAATACCATTTGTCATCAAATCACGAATCTGATTAATAAAAACATTTATATATAAATTCATAAATTGTGAGCTAGGTTCAGACTTTGTAATCCATATTCCTGCAAGTAGTATATTTCTAAACCGTATTTTTAGCGGCAATTCATTAATTATTAGTTGGATGGGCCACATAGAACTTTTGCTACTTTTAGAAATAGGTGCACCATCTAAATTAAAATTAAAAGTTAATAATACTGTTTTTTCGCGTTTATTATTGTAAAGTCTTCTATATAATTCACCGTCGTGAATATCAACAATATTTAAATTTTTATTTTTTAGCCTATTCTCAATATCCTTAATGTTTTGAAATAATAATTTGCGCACATTTGAATTTTGTAAAAGAACCTGTACTTGATATTTTACATCTGTACTTACGAAACAGTTGGAAGAATTAGTACTCATTTTATATGTCTCTTAACATTTCTCGCAATGCCGATAAGTAGTTGTTAACAAATCTTTTCTATAAAATTTGTCTAATAAACAATTACATTTACTACAATAAAATATATATTGAAATAATTCTTCTGGAGGATCCAAACGTTTGCTTATCATATATTTCGAATTCATGAAATTTGAAAACTTAGGACCCGCCCAAATACTTGCTATATTAAATAAGGCAAACCTTGCTTCATCTGAACTATTGAAACGAACACAGTAACTGTGTATCATTTGCACAACTTCATCAACAGTTGTTTTAGAACTTTCAAACATTATGGTATTGTCATGTTTTATGTTTGCGTCATTAATAATTGTTGGTTCAGTATGACAAGGATTATTATCCTCGATTCCTTCCTCCATACATCTGTTCTGGAATAGATCTTCATCTATAGAGTAAATCTTTTCGTTTTCATTGTTGTTGCATCCGTCACAATTCGTAGTAGTATCATCAATTTCTTCAGAGACAAGCATCTCTTCGCTTTCGTACGTATTATTACGTAAAGTAGTATTTAATTTAGATGTTTCAATATAATCTTTTTTGAAATGTAAATACGGTTCTTTTGATTCATAATCACTACGATTGTCTGTAAAAAGACACATATTATTATTGATTAAATAACAAATTATGCATGTGTGTATACTCGTATATATCATATGTATAATACATACACACACACATATTGATTGAAGAATAAAATATACGTGTGCATGTGCAATTTATCCTTAAGCATTAATTATATATATAATAGCTTTATATAGGACACATATACGTGTGTGTGTGTGTGTGTGTGTGTTTATATAAATACAAAATATTAATATTACACACACACACACACACACACACACACACACACACACACACACACACACACACACACACACACACACACACACACACACACACACACATATATATATATATACAATGTATATATATATAAACCAATAAATGTATAAAGTATGGGTTTTTATGTCTTTAATTATATAAGTAAATTATGTTTTTATCAGCATTAATAAAGTGCAGTGTTTAGTTTTCGAGAAATAAGAAAGTGTCGCTTTAGAGGACCTATGTCGGTATTAGCGACTTACCTCTTTACTTCTAATAAATAAAAATATATAAAATGTATGGTTGTATATTCGTCGTGAAACAAAATAAATGCGCGCGCGTAACGCGCGCCTAATAGTGTTCTATTCGTCGTGAAATAAAATAAATGCGCGCGCGTAGCGCGCGCCTGTAGTGTTCTAGTCCTTTTCTAAAAAGGGCATGTCATCGATACTCGAATCTATTGTTGTCGTTTTTCCGCAATGCGGATTGGTTTTCTTGTTGCTTACTTCATGACCGGCTGTCATGACATCCCTACTGAAAAAAATCATGTGAGAACACACATGAGACCTCATATGTGCTCTCATATGAGGTCTCATACACTAACACATATAATTCTCTTATGAGATCTCATATCATGTATCGTGCCAAAATCTCATATGAGATCTGAAATGCGATCTCATATATCATATAGGTTCTACTTTTATAATTTCATAATTTGTGTGTATGCGGCGTGCATGCGTGTGTACGATCTTTACAGAAATTATCAGATATAATAGTTAACGAAATAGTATTGTAGAATTTTATATCCTGAAATATTTGGTGAAAAGGTGCAAAAATAATAAAAGTTGTTGATTAAAAATAAAATATTTTTAATATTATTAAAAAAGGATATAATTTTATTTAATACAATTGATATAAATGATATAATGGATACTATTGAACATATTACTTTTTTTTCTATACTTTGTATATTGTGTAATGTGATATTTGAAATGCTCACGGTATTGATAAGATTCCTGTGATTATTTTGTCTATATTACAATAATATTTACAATACAATTAATATTTCAACGATATTTTTAAAATGTTTAGTGTTATACGTAAATACATTAATAATGATAACTATTTGGCAATGTTGCTATATAGCAATTTTCATGTACTTGTATAAAAACGCATACTTGTTTAATTTTTTTTGTTTCTATAGCTATAATTTCAGTTCCAATATTACGTATTAAAATTAAAAAATTACATATTGAAGTTGATGTATTCACAATATTACAAAGAGTAATTTCTTTTTTATTTTTATTATCTACTAAAAAATAGAGTATTCGAATAAAGGTATTGTCGGAGAGCATTGCGAAACTGTTGTCAGAACGTTTATTTTTTCTTGTCGATGACATAAGCAGACAGCCATCTTTTACAACTCTTTCGTATACTATTGTAGATTTTACACAAACATTAAAATCTTTTAAGGTATTTTTATCGATACTTGTTCCATTTTCTAAATATGTTACTGTCGCTAGCTTACAACTTTTTTTGAATTTTTTTAGTCGACAGTTCCTCGCAATAATCGATTACTAAAGGTGAAGCATGAGGGTATATACTATTACGTAAAACATGCACACTATGTTGCATGTTAATGTAACGGACGATTTGTAAATTTACACCTTTTGCGCAATAAATTGCTTGAAGTGTATCGTGATTTGCAGATTCGAAGGGAAACGTAGAGTGAGCCCAAAGAGGTCCCCAATTAAGAACACTTTGTGATATGTGAAAAAGTTGATGCACATTAAAAGTCATACCTTTCTTTGAAAATAGTTTTTTCTGTTAAAAATGCAAACTTGTATAAGTCTTCATCAACTTTATTCAAATCATTAATGCTTATATCACATCTTAGTAATGTATGCAAGCTTTCAACAAACAAAATCCAATATTTCACCATGCGTTCATTTAAAGTCAATCGAAATAATGGCAGACTATAATAAGAATGAAGTTTTCCCATTCTCTACTTTTCCACTGATTAATATCATCAAAAGATCTACTCAATCGACCTATTTGATGGGGAACTTTTATCTGTAACAGAATTTTGTTCATTTCTTCCACTGTTGATGTTTCTATCATGCACTTTAAAAAATACTTCGTGATTTGCTTTCCAACACCACTAAGGCAAGAATGCATGTAATCAGGAACGAATCCCTGTACAATATCAAAATAAGGTAAATTGATTAGAGGTGAAGTACACTTCACTCCATAAACATCGTCACATTCTTCGATTGTAGCCCTTGTCATAAACTCAATCATATTTCTCTTGGTTCTTTCTTCTGGACAAGATTGTAAAATGGGGTACCTCATACTACCTTCGTACCACTCGCCTTTATGTAAACACCAATTACATCCATACTGTCCATTAAACAATTTAACTCCTTGCATAGGAGCCCGCGCAACCGAGTCAACGCAACAAATTAAGTGTAGACTTTAATCAAACGCTTCTCATTATTAATAGTGCAATCAATACCTTCCGTTGATAATCGAACTATTGTGTCAGTAAAAGGTTGTAAGAAGGCTGTCATTTCAGGTTTGTTCTTGCCAAACCACATACCACAAGTTATGATTCGTTTTAATCTCGATTCAACAGGAATTTCGTTCAACTGTAAATATATAGGCCAGATAGAGTACTGGGAGCATTCAAAACGAGGTGCGCCATCAGTATTGAAAATAGTTGTGACGTAATTGTGCCTTTCATTAGTAGGTAAACTTTTTACAAAAGATCTGTAGCATTTGCCATCAAATATATCTCTAATTCTTCCATCATATTTTCTTTCTTTTACAATGTATTCATAATATTGTTGATTATCTTCCAGTAACAGTTTAATACTTTCTGTTGGATCGATGAGTAAGAAAATATTTGAAGATGATGGACCATCAAATTCAACTATTCCTAAACATACTTCACAAGTCATAGAAGATTTTAAATCTCTTATTTTTCCAAGATATTTACTACAATTAGGGCATATCAAGAGACACGGTAGTGTCTCGCGCCAAGTACACGCGGAGCGAGACCGACCGTGACTCTTTTACGCGACGCGACGAGTTGCGAGTACTCGAGATGTTGAGATCTCATATAACGAGTGAACGGATCAAGTTTTAAGTAGGCTTGATCGATAGCTTGGGTCGATTTGGGGGGGGTTTCTCTTATAATATTCCGCTACGTGCCCTACGAGCGGAAATATTGCGACGCAAAGTCCAAATGTGAAAATTTATTTTTAAGATACTACTTCTTCTACTTCTACGTCGACCGTCTCTCATGCCATGCCATCATTTCATTGGCTGGAGTCGCGTCCTTTTCACTTTTTCGACACCAGGGCGGTGCTAGTATCGCCAGCACATATGTATACGTGTGTGTACTGCGCGAGTGTAGATAGTGCGTTTAGCGCGCTGTCAGTCAGTTCATATATATCACGTGATCAGAGAAAATGTCCCTTTCACTTTTTCGACACTGGCGGCGCTTTCGCGCAGTGCAGATATAGTGCGTTCATACGTGTGTGCTGTACTGCGCGCAGTGCAGATAGTGCGTTCAGTGCGCTGTCACGTCACAGTCAGTTCACTTAACCTATATCGTTGAGAGAACGGTAGTGTCGTCGGAGCGAGACCGACCGTGATGTGATAGTAACTTACGATAATTTACTCGTTTACGCGGAGTAAATTATCGTAAGTTATCTCCCGTTTACGCGAAGGAATTATTCGTAAGTTACTACAAAAGTAACGCTCGCGTAAACGTATGATATACGTGATGATGACTCTTTACGCGACGCGACGATTAATTCAAGGTAATTGTTTTAATAATATAATTATCCTATCCTATATATAACTACGTTTACGCGAGTGTTACACAGGTTAACCTAGATTGTTGTGCATAACATGGATCTTTCTTATTTACTCGCATGGAGGAAACGATCGTCGCTAATCAGAGACTGTTTTTTCTTCATCATTGAGGAATATAATTATATCTTGGGTGGAGTTTATCTTAGATTTTAATTATTATACTTTACTGCAAATTTTCAAAACGTTTTATTTCATGTATCTTAGCACGTCTGAAAGAAACGAAGAGATATTAACGGAAATGAAATTTATATTATCACAGCTTTTGATGAATTTATTGAGAAAGTTATGCACCGGACGATCATTCGATTTGCAATTAGGGCTATCGGTTCTCTTTATGTTATCAGAACAAGAGGCGTGCAGTTGGCTTTCCACCGTTTCTACATCGTAAGAAAATAAATCTATTTTTCGATAATTAATTTTCGATAATAATGTGTAAAGATTTATATTTGTAGATTTCAGACCGATCATATTCAGCATTGTACAATCTCAACTTTGGGATATGAATATTCGCGCTTGGGGCAAAATCGATCATTGACACAAACGTTTGAGAGTTACAAGCTATTGCATATTTGGGCACAATAAACGACTGTCACGTTATTCAATAACTTCTAAAGGTACGCTCATGCATTATCATTGAGTCTATTTTTATATTAAACGCAAATCTTGTTATACATATGTGTCAATGTATATATTTTTAATACATTTACAGAAGTTTTAACAAATAGTGCTTCGAGCAAAAGAAAAATTTTACAGCAGATCATAAACAGTACCTAATAAAGAGAACGTGATTCCTTTATTAAAAGATTATTGTTGTAGCTTCGGATTTAATTTCAATGATTGCCTTTTGAATTATTTACAAATATTACTAAAAACGTGGAATCCAACGATAACCGTTTCGAATACAAGCGTGAATAAAGGCAAATGATATAAGAAAATAATATGTATTTGTGACAATTAATTTAATATTTGGATATTTACATATTTTTATACGTAGATCATTTTCGTATGATATTGAACACCAATTTAATAATCGAGTAATATATTATAGAGTTACTTATCTGTAAAGATGAAATCGATGAATTAAGAAAGAAATGTAATGGAGTTGTTGCGCAAATGGAAGATAAATCCATGTTGAAGCGATGTATCTCTACGTTATGGGAACACGTAAGCTATAAAAATGTTGGATAGTATAGTTTCTTATAATGTGAATTTTACATTTAAATTTCCAGATTACATTTTACCACTATGAAGTGTTTATTATACTAATGGATCTCATAGGAGACAAAAATATGGAAAAGAGAAATTATCTTTGCTTCTTGCAAAATTACACTCGGAGCGGGTAAATTATAATAATTTCGCATATATTAATTTTGAATTTAATAATCATACTATCAATCATGACAGGCTTCCTACACCAATGGAACACGATGAGTGGATACAGCTTAATCCTGGACATAGTACGTTGCCGCCGATAGCCCAATGGAGACTTCCGTTCTTGCTTAAAGTCGATATTTGGAAAATCATTAGTAAATATATTTCAGAAATAAATTTATGGCCAGCACTTGGATGATTACTTAACTTAATTTCACATTTTATTAATTCTCGTTACTAGCACCTGAGTTGAATTTAAGAACATACGGCAAGTGGCTTGACATCGCACCCGTACTTAATTTGGAGGCACATCTCATATGCACATTAGCTATTAAAGGTGAAGTGACACAAGTATGGGGAAATAATTCTACTGCATCGAAAAATACTGCATGGTCGCTTTATCCGAAAAATACCACGTTGCTCAAAGATATCAAGAAATGTATACAACGGATGACAGATTCAGATGGATTCTATTATGGTACTGCAGCATTGTACTATGTCGTAAATCATACACCTCCGGGTGCTGATCGCGTTGCTGCCGCGAAAGAATGTTACGAGTATGCTCAGCTGGCGGCACAGAATTCCACTAAATTTGAAGAAGGAATGTTAGAAGTACGGTAATCTCTGTGTAAAGTACGTGTCTATGTTGTAAAAAATATATTGACTTCTATGGCTTTTACTTTCAGAAAATTAAATCCAAATATTTGAGATTTACGTCCGAGCATATTCTACGTACGTACGGATTGGAGAAAGATGAGTATCTTGCTCTAATTGAAAATCCGTGCAAGCTGGTGTATGAATTGTATAACGAAGAAAGCATACCATTACGATATCGAACTGCAACCAACTACAGACGATATTAACGCTGCTGTTAACGAGCTGGGTAAACTGTTCTCGTTGAATACGATAAAATTGCGTATGGATTTATTGGAAGAATGGCTACAATCTAATGCCAGGTATACCGAATTGTCTCAAAGCTTTACAGAGACGTTTCTAGCGACGAAAGAGTCTGATCAGAATACCAACTATGAAGATAATTTACTTAGGTAATGTTGTTGGTACACCATTTTTTTTATATTCAATTTCTAAATCAACAATTGATTGTGAAATATACTTAATTGTAGGATATGTTATATGCTGGAATATGGAGATATGGATTTGTTTGCACAATTTCTTATAAACATAGGTTTCGGCAATCGTCATGGCGAGACTGAATATAGTTGTAACGTACGATATCGAGTATTTCGAATATTGCAGACTGTCGTTGATACTACAACGTTAGAGGAATTGACCAAGCAAGATATATGTACCTTTAGGTATAAATAATTATAATAAATTATTGTTTATTTTATCGGCAGAATATAAATTTTTCTTGCATATTAAAACGTTGATCTCACTTCAATATTTCAGAAAGTATATGAAATCGTTACAGTACACCGGCAAATTGGAATCTTTAGAATTATGTTACAGCGTTGATACATTTGACACATGTTGTAAACGAGATATTCAAAACTTGAGAATATCAATCCGTGATGTTAAGATACAGTTAAAAGGACTTTGCTTCTAAATTTTAGGATATTGATAATTATGAAGTGAGCGAAATGTAAATCTGTGAGGTAAATGAGAAATAGTCAAAAGAGAAATATGTTGATTAGTGCCAAGAAGAAAACGTAGCAATTAATTGGGCTGATTGAATTGGCAGATCAAAGTGGCATTTTTTTCGTATCAAGTAATGAAATGGTTTGATGTTTATATGACTACCCTGGTGGAAATCTTCTCATGGGTAGGCAAAAAAGGGAAGATACTCATGGGGAGAATTGGGACTTCTACCCATGAGTATCTGCCTATGGGAATCTACCTAAGGGAATCTACCTATGGGAATCTACCTATAGGAATCTACCTATAGGAATCTACCTATGGGAATCTACCCATAGGAATCTACCTATGAGAATCTACCCATAGGAATCTACCTATGGGAATCTACCCATAGGAATCTATTTATAGAAATTTATTCATACATATACCTAGAGCACAAAAAATACTGGAGACAAGTTAGATAAACAAAATATCAACAAAATATTTATAAAATTTATATATTTATATAAATCAGAATCATGTACAAGTTATTTCGCGTCAGGCGGATCGCACATGTGCTTTTTTTTCGCGGCTGTTTGTCGATTAGTGAACGTTGTCGGCGTAAACGTACGGACCTCGGCGGAGTAAATAGACGGTGGAAGATAAATAATCGCGGCGGCGAGGCGAAGTTAAATTGCATAAGAGCGTGATTAGCCTCGATTCCAGGTTATGATACGTCTTATAAGACATGCTTCTCTAATGAATCCCGCAGACTTCATGATAACCGAATATAAAAAAAAAAAAGAAAGTCCTCTGCGATATATATATACCCGTTATTACAAATAAAATAGGAATGTAAAAAATTCACGCGTATACAATTACATCGATCAAATTTAGCCGAATGTGCGCGTTATGCAGAATAAGTAATAGAGTAAATTATAATCGATATGGGTCGAAAGAGGGGGCGATCGCGGCAGAGTTGTTATAAATTAACGTATAATTGCGTCTAGACTAAGCGGATATAAAAACTGTATTTTCGCCGTGATTGCAAAAGCGATTTCTGCATTGTAACCCGACTTTGCCTCACCTTCGGGAAGACGAGAGATTGGACAGCTTCTGTCTGCTGGTAAAAGAAAAAAAAATGCGATAAATTATGCCGCCCCCCTCCTTCTATTTCTTCGAGATGACTCGGCGATAAAATAAACGTTCTAAGCATCAATAGCGTCAAAATGAGAATAAAATAAATCGGATATATTTATATACCGGTCTATTTTACCGGAATTGATTGGGATTTGAAAGGAGAGAGAAGATTAACGGCGAATATATCGTGCAAAAGACGACGATTCTCTTTCAAGAGAGTCTCGTCGACGACTATCGCGCGTCCACCGCCTCTCATTACGATCTAAATCCTAGTTCGGTCGACTTGCTCTCGACTCTCGGGACTTTTCAGAAGCCGTCCTTTGCGGCAGAGGTCAGTCGTTAACGCGTCTTATGGGCGTCTTAGGGATGATAGGTCATGTATATTATTTAATCTTCTTCATCGGATGATGTATCCTTTAGCTCAAATGTTTGACGTACAGTTTTTAATTTTCGAAGACAATATTTTATTAATATTGTTTAAACGCTTTTGTAAATCCGCCGGATTTACAGAAGCATTTTTCTGTTCCAAGTAAATTCTTTTTGTAAAGATCTGAAAGAAGAAAGAATTTAATAAAACATATGTTTATCAAAATAAATACCTATTTATTAAATAAGTTGATTTTAATTAGTACTGAAAATTAATACCTGACAGATATTTTTTCTTATCTGGCGAGCAAGCCTTTCGTGCCTTAGAGTTTGCTTTATTTGGGCAAGCCTTCCCAGAAGCGCTTCTTTTTGATAATTCTTCTCGGGTCCATAGCACGTCGGCGATTTTTTTTACAAATTTTCCATCTCCTTTCAATCCCAATTCAACTTTATTTATTTGATCAAACTGTGCCTGTGACACAACAGAAACCTATAGAAATAATAAAAATAATAGGCTTACATCATGAAGTCATATACATATACAGCATTAAGGCAGAGATTATATAACACACATGACTTTATATTTTTTGATGACGTGATGTTATTTAGTAAATAGTTTTAAGAAGTTAACTTACTCCATTTGAAGGGTCAATGTTATAAGCGGGACCTTCCAAAGTATAATTTTTATTTGAGGTAGCACCCTGTAAAGAATAAAAGAATAAAAAAATTATCGTTAATTATTTTAAATATTTTAGATAATTTGTAGTACATTTTAAATTCTTTAAATTTATCATAATTCACCTCTAATTGTGGTCGAATTTCAGTTTTGTTTTTGTTATGTAACTCATCCTTCTCGATATCATCAACTACATATGATACCTGCAAAGATTTAAAGTATTATAAATATTTTCTTCCAGAAAACAACATTCTTCTTTTAAATAAAGTTATTATTTACATGATCAGAATCTTTCAGTTGACTTTTTGAAGCGCTACTTAGAGAAGTGTCCACTTTCGGTATTTGAGGAATCGGCTGCTCAATGTGCAGCACAGGGACTTTCGAATCAATGTCGTTGATCTGTAAGCAAAAGATTTGAGTTCAATTGTCACAAGTGTCATCCTTCAGGTTATAGTACTATATTTATTTATAAAAATTATATATTAATGAAAATATTTCTTCACTACATACAACAGACAAATCTTCATTTAAAATTATGCTGCTTTCATCAAAATCATTTTGCCAATCAGGTAATTCGGTCCTTAACCTGAAACAATTTAAACAATTATACTTTTACTAATCATAAGAATGTTTATATTGCATAATAAATAAATGAGTGAAACTTACTTTTTGATAGTTTGGAATTTTACTAGAACAGGAAAGCTCATTGTCAGACTTATGTGAATTATCATGTTTTTTTAGACAATCTTTGAACTTTATCTAAAAACAAAAACAGCTAATCAGTTTTTAGACATGAAAAAATTTCATATAACAACAAAAAGAAATTATATATTATCAATAAAATATAGAAGGTACAGAATCAAAATATGAAAATATTATAAAAAAAAACAAAAATATTTACAGCTATCGTGCTTGGCACTTTTGTGCTTTGACGATTCAGACTTGTGAGAAGACCGATGCGATGAGTGGTGTGACAATTCCTTATCTTGCCATTTAAAATTTAGATCTAATATTTTGAAATATCGATCTTCGAGATCTTTGTATTTCATTTCTAATTCTGTATATTTTTGCTTCCATTCTTTGAGCTCTTCCTGAAAATGCATTATGTGTTCCATATTATTGCTTACAGTCTTTTGCTTCTTAATAATCTTCTCCTCATGCTCATCTTCTGAAGCATTATCCATACAAATCAAATCATCTTCTTTCGAAAGTTCTCGAAAAGAACAAACTGTATTTGAAAGTTTGGCCTCTTTGCTGTCTTTAATCTCCTGTTATGGAAACGCAATAGATAAAAAGAAGCATTTACTTCTATGAGTGTTAAATAAAAAGGTTAACTTAAGCAAAGGAATTAAAGTAATCATAAATTATTAACAAAAATTAGAAAATTTTATCAAAAAGAAATTTTGAACAAGACAATTTATTCTACTTCTTAAATGACAAAACAAAATGAATGTACCTTATCCCTTAGTTTCCTTTTTCTAAGTTTTGGTTACATTTATCATCACTTAATCTTTGAAGATTATATTGTCTTGCTTCTTCAATACAGTTGTTCTTTTTGCTCTTGCCTGTCATTTTCTTCTAGAAAAACATTATTATTTCAAAAATCAATACAAGATTGAAAAAAATACAATTTTCTTCATCTTACTTTGTTTTCTTGACACTCTGTTTTCATTGTAGGTTGAACAGGTCTTCGCCCTTCGGTTTTTTCGCACAAAGCAGTGAGGTCACTAAGAGATTCTAAAATAGAAATGTATTACCAACAGCATTTTGTATTGTACAAAAAGTCTTAAAGAATTTAGTATAACTCACCTGCATAGTGCAGTAGTTTGGCTTTATAATATCCAGTGAGAGGCACTTTCTTTTTACCACACACAATTTTTTTCTATGTCTAATATTTGTCCCTGTTCTTTCAATACTGTTTTTGGGGTCTCTTCTTGATTTACACTCCAAAACACTTTGTACTCTGATCTTGTAACACAAGATTGTAATTCACTCAGCACTACTTCATAGTCTTTAAAAAAAGATAGCGGAACATCAGCTTTTTGCTTATCTAATTCGTATTCCACACGGGCCCACATCGTTTCTTCTACGTTCATGTTTTATTTTAAGCACACTTATAAGACAAAGACAGAAGAAAATGATTATTTTTGGCTAAAAAATATTTTTATACAAAATTTTCGCATATATTAAACTAATTAGACTTCAAATTATATGCAAATTATATATTTGTTATTTTTTTGCATATTTTAAGAACATTATTTATGTGAACAAATTATGTTTTCAATTAATTAACATTTTAATTACTTGTAAATATTATAATTTTTACATTATCAATGTTTCGTAGAATGTGCAAGAAATAACGAATAAACAATTTTTGTATATAATCCAAAGTTGATTAATAATTAATAAAATTAACTAATACATTAAGTTGTAGAAATAAATATTACTTGCTGAAGACTAGAAAGAGGTTAGTTAAACACATATGATGTTTGTACTCGTTTTAATGTATTATATTATAATTTTACCATAAAATGCAAGTTTAATATATGCGAATATTTTTAATAAATATAAAATAATAGACTGCTGTTTGTGAACAAAAAATCAACATTATGATGAAGATATAATATATTAACTGTGTACTATTATTATTATAATAATATTAACTGCTGTGTAATATTAACTGTGTACTGTGTTGCAATTTTCACAAACAGCAGTATATTTTTCAGCTGAATATCTTACCAAGTACTTGAATTATTTGTGCACTGTCCCTCTAATATTCTAGCCTCAATAGCTGCTTATCGTGCGCTTTGTCTGGCTCGGTTCAAAAGTCGATTGAAAGTAATGGCGATAGAAGTAAAACAACGGTCGGAATCCTTATAATAATGGAAAGTATGGCGCTCATTTCGCGCCTTCTGTGGCTGCGCTGTTCAGCGAGAAGTCGTGCAGACCGTGAAGGAAAACTCGTCCGTTTTCACGCCGATCTCCACCATAAAACGGACTCTGAGGCCTCTGAGCGTATAGTAACGCGTCACGCTCTCCCCACTCTGCCCGTCTATGCGCAGACGATTTCTCGCAGAATCTCTCTCGCAGAATTCTCGCAGAATACTACATAGAGCACGTGATTTTCATGTGGAACGTGTATATGTACATTCATGTGTATCAACAAGATTTGTCTATTGAAATTAGCTCGACTGCAATCTTTCTAGTTTATTAAACAAACTTATAAAGGGACGTATGTATATAAATATTATGTATAAAAATATTAAAAATATCATTAAATATTAAAGACTGAATGTTAAAAAGATCACTGACAGCATGCTAACCTCAAATAATTAATCTGTGTCTTAAATTTGTTAATTGCATGAAACCGCAGCCTGCGATCATATAACGAGCATATTAATTTTTTATGCCAAGTGAGATCTGCAAGTATCATGCCACAAGAAAATAGCAAAGCATCTAGACGTCAGTATCGTTTATGGTTAAAAGATCCTATCCCCAAGCCACCAAAATCTACAGCCTGTAGGTACAAACTACAGGAAAATAAAAGTGACCAGGTGCAATTTACAGCTGCTTTAAAGAATAATAATTTATATGGAGAATGTTCAACAACGGTTGCAACAGTAAGTATATATTCATTGCATAAATCTGTTCCTTGATTTCATCATATAGTGTAAGGGCCTGCGCACATAGGACAAATATTAAATATTAAATATTAAATTTTATACACGAGAGAAAGAGAAAAAAGATCTTTTCTTTCTTTCTCTCTTGTGTAAAATTTAATATTTAATATTTAATATTTAATATTTGTCTATTGTGCGCAGGCCCTAAGTTGTGATATATCATAATGTACTAAAATTATTCTGTTTTAGTGTAACTTGGATCCTAACAGCAGTTTTAATACTGTCTGTAGTACAAGTGATGAAATGGACACAGTTTCAAACTTTTTCATCCTTGTGCAGTGACTCTGTCAGTGATGAGGTACGTATCAATGTTATGTGTTTAATGAGATATTTTTAATGAATAGTTCCATATCTTTGAGTAAATAAAAGTATTTGTTTAATTAACTTGTGTGACTATACTTTATCTTATCTTATATGTATATATATACAGAGTGTCTAATTTTAATCGATTACCCCTAAAAACTTTTTTATTTTGATTGTACAGCAAAATGGTTCAGACATAAATTGGCATGGCTTGAAGGAGGCCATCAGATGGTGGCAATGATTGCTTATATAAATAATAAAAAATAAAAATGTTTTTGGGGGTGATTGATTAAAATTGGACATATTCTGTATATAGTTATTTTAATTACTTTATTTATTAATACATAATGAAAAATAAATTTATTGTAATATACAATAAAATTTTTAATTCTTTGAGCAGGTATAACATATTTAATATTTGTTTTTGTTAAATCTAAAAACTGCAGACTTGATAAATTGATTTAATTGATATTCACGTTTTTTTATTCGTTTTTGATTCTTTTTATTTCAGAGTGACTCTAGTGCTACATTTCTGAGCATTGATGATTCAAGTGGAACACAGCGAAGGACACAGCAGTGGTGCTTTTGATAATCCAGATAACTTAATTGATAATAAGATGAAATTCATTATTGGAGGACAGAAATTCTGCATCTTGAAGAAGAAATTTTCTTAAATGCAAGAAGAACCAAGTTCGAGATTATGTTGCTTATTTGGAACTTTCTTTTCGACACAGCTAACAGCTACAGCCACAGAGGACTTATGCAAACTTGTAAATTGTTTGCTGAATAATGAATTTATCCCAACTACAAAGTATATGTTTCGGCAGGTATTTGGGAGCATTAACTACTCTTTTCATTTCTATTGTCCCGATTGTAATTGCTATATTAAAGAAATACTAAAAAGTGAAAGAAAAAAAACTAATCTTTTGCAATGTCCTGTTTGTAATAGA
>NW_027249929.1:0-58923 GCF_030848795.1 Temnothorax nylanderi
GCGCGATCGACTTCCCGGTTCGCGAATTCGGTTCCGCCGGTCGGATCGACTCGAACTCGTCTGGGTGACTCACTTTTACCCTCCCTGACGCGTTCCTAGCGCGGCTTCGCGATCGCCCTCCGGTTCGCGAATTCGGGTTCCGCGGTCGGATCGACTCGAAACTCGGCTGGGTGACTCCTTTCACCTCCCTGACGCGTTCCTAGCGCGGCTTCGAGATCGGCCCTCCGGTTCGCGAATTCGGGTTCCGCCGGTCGGATCGACTCGAAACTCGCTGGGTGACTCACTTTCACCTCCTGACCGTTCCTAGCGCGGCTTCGCGATCGGCTTCCGGTTCGCGATTTCGTTCCGCCGGTCGGATCGACTCGAAACTCGGCTGGTGACTCACTTTCACCTCCCTGACGCGTTCCTAGCGCGGCTTTCGCGATCGGCCCTCCGGTTCGCGATTCGGGTTCCGCCGGTCGGATCGACTCGAAACTCGGCTGGGTACTCACTTTCACCTCCCTGACGCGTTCCTAGCGCGGCTTCGCGATCGGCCCCGGTTCGCGAATTCGGGTTCCGCCGGTCGGATCGACTCGAACTCGGCTGGTGACTCACTTTCACCTCCTGACGCGTTCCTAGCGCGGCTTCGCGATCGGCTTCCGGTTCGCGATTCGGGTTCCGCGGTCGGATCGACTCGAAACTCGGCTGGTGACTCACTTTCACCTCCCTGACGCGTTCCTAGCGCGGCTTCGCGATCGGCCCTCCGTTCGCGAATTCGGGTTCCGCCGGTCGGATCGACTCGAAACTCGGCTGGGTGACTCACTTTCACCTCCTGACGCGTTCCTAGCGCGCCTTCGAGATCGGCCCTCCGTTTTCGCGAATTCGGGTTCCGCCGGTCGGATCGACCTCGAACTCGGCTGGGTGACTCACTTTCACCTCCTGACGCGTTCCTAGCGCGGCTTCGCGATCGGACTCCGGTTCGCGAATTCGGGTTCCGCCGGTCGGATCGACTCGAAACTCGGCTGTGGTGACGTCACTTTCACCTCCCTGACGCGTTCCTACGAGCGCTTCGCGATCGGCCCGTCCGGTTCGCGAATTCGGTTCCGCCGTCGGATCGACTCGAAACTCGGCTGGGTGACTCACTTTCACCTCCCTGACGCGTTCCTAGAGCGGCTTCGAGATCGGCACTTCCGGTTCGCGTATTCGAGTTCCGCCGGTCGGATCGCTCGATACCGCTGTGTGCTCACTTTGACCATCCTGACGCGTTCCTACGCGGCTTCGCGATCGGACCTCCGGCTTCGCGGAGTTCGGGTTCCGCCGGTCGGATCGACTCGAACTCGGCTGGGTGACTCCTTTCACCTCCCTGACTCGTTCCTAGCGCGGCTTCGCGATCGGACTTCCGGTTCGCGAATTCGGGTTCCCGGTCGGATCGACTCGAAACTCGGCTGGGTGACTCACTTTCACCTCCCTGACGCGTTCCTAGCGCGGCTTCGCGATCGGCCTCCGGTTCGCGATTCGGGTTCCGCCGGTCGGATCGACTCGAAACTCGGCTGGGTGACTCACTTTCACCATCCCTGACGCGTTTCCTAGCGCGGCTTCGCGATCGGCCCTCCGGTTCGCGAATTCGGGTTCCGCCGGTCGGATCGACTCGAACTCGGCTGGGTGACTCACTTTCACCTCCCTGACGCGTTCCTAGCGCGGCTTCGCGATCGGCCTCCGGTTCGCGAATTCGGGTTCCGCCGGTCGGATCGTCTCGAAACTCGGCTGGGTGACTCACTTTCACCTCCCTGACGCGTTCCTAGCGCGGCTTCGCGATCGGCCCTCCGGTTCGCGGATTCGGGTTCCGCCGTCGGATCGACTCGAAACTCGGCTGGGTGACTCACTTTGACCATCCTGACGCGTTCCTAGCGCGGCTTCGCGATCGGACCTCCGGTTCGCGAATTCGGGTTCCGCCGGTCGGATCGACTCGAAACTCGGCTGGGTGACTCACTTTCACCTCCCTGACGCGTTCCTAGCGCGGCTTCGCGATCGGCCCTCCGGTTCGCGAATTCGGGTTCCGCCGGTCGGATCGACTCGAAACTCGGCTGGGTGACTCACTTTCACCTCCCTGACGCGTTCCTAGCGCGGCTTCGCGATCGGCCCTCCGGTTCGCGAATTCGGGTTCCGCCGGTCGGATCGACTCGAAACTCGGCTGGGTGACTCACTTTCACCTCCCTGACGCGTTCCTAGCGCGGCTTCGCGATCGGCCCTCCGGTTCGCGAATTCGGGTTCCGCCGGTCGGATCGACTCGAACTCGGCTGGTGACTCACTTTCACCTCCCTGACGCGTTCCTAGCGCGGCTTCGCGATCGGCCCTCCGGTTCGCGGTTCGGGTTCCGCCGGTCGGATCGACTCGAAACTCGGCTGGGTGACTCACTTCACCTCCTGACGCGTTCCTAGCGCGGCTTCGCGATCGGACTTCCGGTTCGCGAATTCGGGTTCCGCCGGTCGGATCGACTCGAAACTCGGCTGGGTGACTCACTTTCACCTCCCTGACGCGTTCCTAGCGCGGCTTCGCGATCGGCCCTCCGGTTCGCGAATTCGGGTTCCGCCGGTCGGATCGACTCGAAACTCGGCTGGGTGACTCACTTTCACCTCCTGACGCGTTCCTAGCGCGGCTTCGCGATCGGCCCTCCGGTTCGCGAATTCGGGTTCCGCCGGTCGGATCGACTCGAAACTCGGCTGGGTGACTCACTTTCACCTCCCTGACGCGTTCCTAGCGCGGCTTCGCGATCGGCCCTCGGTTCGCGAATTCGGGTTCCGCCGGTCGGATCGACTCGAAACTCGGCTGGGTGACTCACTTTCACCTCCTGACGCGTTCCTAGCGCGGCTTCGCGATCGGCCCTCCGGTTCGCGAATTCGGGTTCCGCCGGTCGGATCGACTCGAAACTCGGCTGGGTGACTCACTTTCACCTCCCTGACGCGTTCCTAGCGCGGCTTCGCGATCGGCCTTCCGGTTCGCGAATTCGGGTTCCGCCGGTCGGATCGACTCGAAACTCGGCTGGGTGACTCACTTTCACCTCCCTGACGCGTTCCTAGCGCGGCTTCGCGATCGGCCCTCCGGTTCGCGAATTCGGGTTCCGCCGGTCGGATCGACTCGAAACTCGGCTGGGTGACTCACTTTCACCATCCTGACGCGTTCCTAGCGCGGCTTCGCGATCGGCCTTCCGGTTCGCGAATTCGGGTTCCGCCGGTCGGATCGACTCGAAACTCGGCTGGGTGACTCACTTTCACCATCCTGACGCGTTCCTAGCGCGGCTTCGCGATCGGCCCTCCGGTTCGCGAATTCGGGTTCCGCCGGTCGGATCGACTCGAAACTCGGCTGGGTGACTCACTTTCACCTCCCTGACGCGTTCCTAGCGCGGCTTCGCGATCGGCCCTCCGGTTCGCGAATTCGGGTTCCGCCGGTCGGATCGACTCGAAACTCGGCTGGGTGACTCACTTTCACCTCCCTGACGCGTTCCTAGCGCGGCTTCGCGATCGGCCCTCCGGTTCGCGAATTCGGGTTCCGCCGGTCGGATCGACTCGAAACTCGGCTGGGTGACTCACTTTCACCATCCTGACGCGTTCCTAGCGCGGCTTCGCGATCGGCCCTCCGGTTCGCGAATTCGGGTTCCGCCGGTCGGATCGACTCGAAACTCGGCTGGGTGACTCACTTTCACCTCCCTGACGCGTTCCTAGCGCGGCTTCGCGATCGGCCCTCCGGTTCGCGAATTCGGGTTCCGCCGGTCGGATCGACTCGAAACTCGGCTGGGTGACTCACTTTCACCATCCTGACGCGTTCCTAGCGCGGCTTCGCGATCGGCCCTCCGGTTCGCGAATTCGGGTTCCGCCGGTCGGATCGACTCGAAACTCGGCTGGGTGACTCACTTTCACCTCCCTGACGCGTTCCTAGCGCGGCTTCGCGATCGGCCCTCCGGTTCGCGAATTCGGGTTCCGCCGGTCGGATCGACTCGAAACTCGGCTGGGTGACTCACTTTCACCTCCCTGACGCGTTCCTAGCGCGGCTTCGCGATCGGCCCTCCGGTTCGCGAATTCGGGTTCCGCCGGTCGGATCGACTCGAAACTCGGCTGGGTGACTCACTTTCACCATCCTGACGCGTTCCTAGCGCGGCTTCGCGATCGGCCTTCCGGTTCGCGAATTCGGGTTCCGCCGGTCGGATCGACTCGAAACTCGGCTGGGTGACTCACTTTCACCTCCCTGACGCGTTCCTAGCGCGGCTTCGCGATCGGCCCTCCGGTTCGCGAATTCGGGTTCCGCCGGTCGGATCGACTCGAAACTCGGCTGGGTGACTCACTTTCACCTCCCTGACGCGTTCCTAGCGCGGCTTCGCGATCGGCCCTCCGGTTCGCGAATTCGGGTTCCGCCGGTCGGATCGACTCGAAACTCGGCTGGGTGACTCACTTTCACCTCCCTGACGCGTTCCTAGCGCGGCTTCGCGATCGGCCCTCCGGTTCGCGAATTCGGGTTCCGCCGGTCGGATCGACTCGAAACTCGGCTGGGTGACTCACTTTCACCTCCCTGACGCGTTCCTAGCGCGGCTTCGCGATCGGCCCTCCGGTTCGCGAATTCGGGTTCCGCCGGTCGGATCGACTCGAAACTCGGCTGGGTGACTCACTTTCACCATCCTGACGCGTTCCTAGCGCGGCTTCGCGATCGGCCCTCCGGTTCGCGAATTCGGGTTCCGCCGGTCGGATCGACTCGAAACTCGGCTGGGTGACTCACTTTCACCTCCCTGACGCGTTCCTAGCGCGGCTTCGCGATCGGCCCTCCGGTTCGCGAATTCGGGTTCCGCCGGTCGGATCGACTCGAAACTCGGCTGGGTGACTCACTTTCACCATCCTGACGCGTTCCTAGCGCGGCTTCGCGATCGGCCCTCCGGTTCGCGAATTCGGGTTCCGCCGGTCGGATCGACTCGAAACTCGGCTGGGTGACTCACTTTCACCTCCTGACGCGTTCCTAGCGCGGCTTCGCGATCGGCCCTCCGGTTCGCGAATTCGGGTTCCGCCGGTCGGATCGACTCGAAACTCGGCTGGGTGACTCACTTTCACCTCCCTGACGCGTTCCTAGCGCGGCTTCGCGATCGGCCCTCCGGTTCGCGAATTCGGGTTCCGCCGGTCGGATCGACTCGAAACTCGGCTGGGTGACTCACTTTCACCATCCTGACGCGTTCCTAGCGCGGCTTCGCGATCGGCCCTCCGGTTCGCGAATTCGGGTTCCGCCGGTCGGATCGACTCGAAACTCGGCTGGGTGACTCACTTTCACCTCCCTGACGCGTTCCTAGCGCGGCTTCGCGATCGGCCCTCCGGTTCGCGAATTCGGGTTCCGCCGGTCGGATCGACTCGAAACTCGGCTGGGTGACTCACTTTCACCTCCCTGACGCGTTCCTAGCGCGGCTTCGCGATCGGCCCTCCGGTTCGCGAATTCGGGTTCCGCCGGTCGGATCGACTCGAAACTCGGCTGGGTGACTCACTTTCACCTCCCTGACGCGTTCCTAGCGCGGCTTCGCGATCGGCCCTCCGGTTCGCGAATTCGGGTTCCGCCGGTCGGATCGACTCGAAACTCGGCTGGGTGACTCACTTTCACCTCCCTGACGCGTTCCTAGCGCGGCTTCGCGATCGGCCCTCCGGTTCGCGAATTCGGGTTCCGCCGGTCGGATCGACTCGAAACTCGGCTGGGTGACTCACTTTCACCTCCCTGACGCGTTCCTAGCGCGGCTTCGCGATCGGCCCTCCGGTTCGCGAATTCGGGTTCCGCCGGTCGGATCGACTCGAAACTCGGCTGGGTGACTCACTTTCACCATCCTGACGCGTTCCTAGCGCGGCTTCGCGATCGGCCCTCCGGTTCGCGAATTCGGGTTCCGCCGGTCGGATCGACTCGAAACTCGGCTGGGTGACTCACTTTCACCTCCCTGACGCGTTCCTAGCGCGGCTTCGCGATCGGCCTTCCGGTTCGCGAATTCGGGTTCCGCCGGTCGGATCGACTCGAAACTCGGCTGGGTGACTCACTTTCACCTCCCTGACGCGTTCCTAGCGCGGCTTCGCGATCGGCCCTCCGGTTCGCGAATTCGGGTTCCGCCGGTCGGATCGACTCGAAACTCGGCTGGGTGACTCACTTTCACCTCCCTGACGCGTTCCTAGCGCGGCTTCGCGATCGGCCCTCCGGTTCGCGAATTCGGGTTCCGCCGGTCGGATCGACTCGAAACTCGGCTGGGTGACTCACTTTCACCATCCTGACGCGTTCCTAGCGCGGCTTCGCGATCGGCCCTCCGGTTCGCGAATTCGGGTTCCGCCGGTCGGATCGACTCGAAACTCGGCTGGGTGACTCACTTTCACCTCCCTGACGCGTTCCTAGCGCGGCTTCGCGATCGGCCCTCCGGTTCGCGAATTCGGGTTCCGCCGGTCGGATCGACTCGAAACTCGGCTGGGTGACTCACTTTCACCTCCCTGACGCGTTCCTAGCGCGGCTTCGCGATCGGCCTCCGGTTCGCGAATTCGGGTTCCGCCGGTCGGATCGACTCGAAACTCGGCTGGGTGACTCACTTTCACCTCCCTGACGCGTTCCTAGCGCGGCTTCGAGATCGGCCCTCCGGTTCGCGAATTCGGGTTCCGCCGGTCGGATCGACTCGAAACTCGGCTGGGTGACTCACTTTCACCATCCTGACGCGTTCCTAGCGCGGCTTCGCGATCGGCCCTCCGGTTCGCGAATTCGGGTTCCGCCGGTCGGATCGACTCGAAACTCGGCTGGGTGACTCACTTTCACCTCCCTGACGCGTTCCTAGCGCGGCTTCGCGATCGGCCCTCCGGTTCGCGAATTCGGGTTCCGCCGGTCGGATCGACTCGAAACTCGGCTGGGTGACTCACTTTCACCTCCCTGACGCGTTCCTAGCGCGGCTTCGCGATCGGCCCTCCGGTTCGCGAATTCGGGTTCCGCCGGTCGGATCGACTCGAAACTCGGCTGGGTGACTCACTTTCACCTCCCTGACGCGTTCCTAGCGCGGCTTCGCGATCGGCCCTCCGGTTCGCGAATTCGGGTTCCGCCGGTCGGATCGACTCGAAACTCGGCTGGGTGACTCACTTTCACCTCCCTGACGCGTTCCTAGCGCGGCTTCGCGATCGGCCCTCCGGTTCGCGAATTCGGGTTCCGCCGGTCGGATCGACTCGAAACTCGGCTGGGTGACTCACTTTCACCTCCCTGACGCGTTCCTAGCGCGGCTTCGCGATCGGCCTCCGGTTCGCGAATTCGGGTTCCGCCGGTCGGATCGACTCGAAACTCGGCTGGGTGACTCACTTTCACCTCCCTGACGCGTTCCTAGCGCGGCTTCGCGATCGGCCTCCGGTTCGCGAATTCGGGTTCCGCCGGTCGGATCGACTCGAAACTCGGCTGGGTGACTCACTTTCACCTCCCTGACGCGTTCCTAGCGCGGCTTCGCGATCGGCCCTCCGGTTCGCGAATTCGGGTTCCGCCGGTCGGATCGACTCGAAACTCGGCTGGGTGACTCACTTTCACCTCCCTGACGCGTTCCTAGCGCGGCTTCGCGATCGGCCCTCCGGTTCGCGAATTCGGGTTCCGCCGGTCGGATCGACTCGAAACTCGGCTGGGTGACTCACTTTCACCTCCCTGACGCGTTCCTAGCGCGGCTTCGCGATCGGCCCTCGGTTCGCGAATTCGGGTTCCGCCGGTCGGATCGACTCGAAACTCGGCTGGGTGACTCACTTTCACCATCCTGACGCGTTCCTAGAGCGGCTTCGCGATCGGCCCTCCGGTTCGCGAATTCGGGTTCCGCCGGTCGGATCGACTCGAAACTCGGCTGGGTGACTCACTTTCACCTCCCTGACGCGTTCCTAGCGCGGCTTCGCGATCGGCCCTCCGGTTCGCGAATTCGGGTTCCGCCGGTCGGATCGACTCGAAACTCGGCTGGGTGACTCACTTTCACCTCCCTGACGCGTTCCTAGCGCGGCTTCGCGATCGGCCCTCCGGTTCGCGAATTCGGGTTCCGCCGGTCGGATCGACTCGAAACTCGGCTGGGTGACTCACTTTCACCTCCCTGACGCGTTCCTAGCGCGGCTTCGCGATCGGCCCTCCGGTTCGCGAATTCGGGTTCCGCCGGTCGGATCGACTCGAAACTCGGCTGGGTGACTCACTTTGACCTCCTGACGCGTTCCTAGCGCGGCTTCGCGATCGGCCCTCCGGTTCGCGAATTCGGGTTCCGCCGGTCGGATCGACTCGAAACTCGGCTGGGTGACTCACTTTCACCTCCCTGACGCGTTCCTAGCGCGGCTTCGCGATCGGCCCTCCGGTTCGCGAATTCGGGTTCCGCCGGTCGGATCGACTCGAAACTCGGCTGGGTGACTCACTTTCACCTCCTGACGCGTTCCTAGCGCGGCTTCGCGATCGGCCCTCCGGTTCGCGAATTCGGGTTCCGCCGGTCGGATCGACTCGAAACTCGGCTGGGTGACTCACTTTCACCTCCCTGACGCGTTCCTAGCGCGGCTTCGCGATCGGCCCTCCGGTTCGCGAATTCGGGTTCCGCCGGTCGGATCGACTCGAAACTCGGCTGGGTGACTCACTTTCACCTCCCTGACGCGTTCCTAGCGCGGCTTCGCGATCGGCCCTCCGGTTCGCGAATTCGGGTTCCGCCGGTCGGATCGACTCGAAACTCGGCTGGGTGACTCACTTTCACCTCCCTGACGCGTTCCTAGCGCGGCTTCGCGATCGGCCCTCCGGTTCGCGAATTCGGGTTCCGCCGGTCGGATCGACTCGAAACTCGGCTGGGTGACTCACTTTCACCTCCTGACGCGTTCCTAGCGCGGCTTCGCGATCGGCCCTCCGGTTCGCGAATTCGGGTTCCGCCGGTCGGATCGACTCGAAACTCGGCTGGGTGACTCACTTTCACCTCCCTGACGCGTTCCTAGCGCGGCTTCGCGATCGGCCCTCCGGTTCGCGAATTCGGGTTCCGCCGGTCGGATCGACTCGAAACTCGGCTGGGTGACTCACTTTCACCTCCTGACGCGTTCCTAGCGCGGCTTCGCGATCGGCCCTCCGGTTCGCGAATTCGGGTTCCGCCGGTCGGATCGACTCGAAACTCGGCTGGGTGACTCACTTTCACCTCCTGACGCGTTCCTAGCGCGGCTTCGCGATCG
This sequence comes from Temnothorax nylanderi, assembly GCF_030848795.1. Taxonomy (NCBI): domain Eukaryota; kingdom Metazoa; phylum Arthropoda; class Insecta; order Hymenoptera; family Formicidae; genus Temnothorax; species Temnothorax nylanderi. The sequence goes on from NW_027249929.1 coordinate 9,162, forward strand.
GCTTCCGGTTCGCGAATTCGGGTTCCGCCGGTCGGATCGACTCGAAACTCGGCTGGGTGACTCACTTTCACCTCCTGACGCGTTCCTAGCGCGGCTTCGCGATCGGCCTCCGGTTCGCGAATTCGGGTTCCGCCGGTCGGATCGACTCGAAACTCGGCTGGGTGACTCACTTTCACCTCCCTGACGCGTTCCTAGCGCGGCTTCGCGATCGGCCCTCCGGTTCGCGAATTCGGGTTCCGCCGGTCGGATCGACTCGAAACTCGGCTGGGTGACTCACTTTCACCTCCCTGACGCGTTCCTAGCGCGGCTTCGCGATCGGCCCTCCGGTTCGCGAATTCGGGTTCCGCCGGTCGGATCGACTCGAAACTCGGCTGGGTGACTCACTTTCACCTCCCTGACGCGTTCCTAGCGCGGCTTCGCGATCGGCCCTCCGGTTCGCGAATTCGGGTTCCGCCGGTCGGATCGACTCGAAACTCGGCTGGGTGACTCACTTTCACCTCCCTGACGCGTTCCTAGCGCGGCTTCGCGATCGGCCCTCCGGTTCGCGAATTCGGGTTCCGCCGGTCGGATCGACTCGAAACTCGGCTGGGTGACTCACTTTCACCTCCCTGACGCGTTCCTAGCGCGGCTTCGCGATCGGCCCTCCGGTTCGCGAATTCGGGTTCCGCCGGTCGGATCGACTCGAAACTCGGCTGGGTGACTCACTTTCACCTCCCTGACGCGTTCCTAGCGCGGCTTCGCGATCGGCCCTCCGGTTCGCGAATTCGGGTTCCGCCGGTCGGATCGACTCGAAACTCGGCTGGGTGACTCACTTTCACCTCCCTGACGCGTTCCTAGCGCGGCTTCGCGATCGGCCCTCCGGTTCGCGAATTCGGGTTCCGCCGGTCGGATCGACTCGAAACTCGGCTGGGTGACTCACTTTCACCTCCCTGACGCGTTCCTAGCGCGGCTTCGCGATCGGCCCTCCGGTTCGCGAATTCGGGTTCCGCCGGTCGGATCGACTCGAAACTCGGCTGGGTGACTCACTTTCACCATCCTGACGCGTTCCTAGCGCGGCTTCGCGATCGGCCCTCCGGTTCGCGAATTCGGGTTCCGCCGGTCGGATCGACTCGAAACTCGGCTGGGTGACTCACTTTCACCTCCCTGACGCGTTCCTAGCGCGGCTTCGCGATCGGCCCTCCGGTTCGCGAATTCGGGTTCCGCCGGTCGGATCGACTCGAAACTCGGCTGGGTGACTCACTTTCACCATCCTGACGCGTTCCTAGCGCGGCTTCGCGATCGGCCCTCCGGTTCGCGAATTCGGGTTCCGCCGGTCGGATCGACTCGAAACTCGGCTGGGTGACTCACTTTCACCTCCCTGACGCGTTCCTAGCGCGGCTTCGCGATCGGCCCTCCGGTTCGCGAATTCGGGTTCCGCCGGTCGGATCGACTCGAAACTCGGCTGGGTGACTCACTTTCACCTCCCTGACGCGTTCCTAGCGCGGCTTCGCGATCGGCCCTCCGGTTCGCGAATTCGGGTTCCGCCGGTCGGATCGACTCGAAACTCGGCTGGGTGACTCACTTTCACCTCCCTGACGCGTTCCTAGCGCGGCTTCGCGATCGGCCCTCCGGTTCGCGAATTCGGGTTCCGCCGGTCGGATCGACTCGAAACTCGGCTGGGTGACTCCCTTTCACCTCCTGACGCGTTCCTAGCGCGGCTTCGCGATCGGCCCTCCGGTTCGCGAATTCGGGTTCCGCCGGTCGGATCGACTCGAAACTCGGCTGGGTGACTCACTTTCACCTCCCTGACGCGTTCCTAGCGCGGCTTCGCGATCGGCCCTCCGGTTCGCGAATTCGGGTTCCGCCGGTCGGATCGACTCGAAACTCGGCTGGGTGACTCACTTTCACCATCCTGACGCGTTCCTAGCGCGGCTTCGCGATCGGCCCTCCGGTTCGCGAATTCGGGTTCCGCCGGTCGGATCGACTCGAAACTCGGCTGGGTGACTCACTTTCACCTCCCTGACGCGTTCCTAGCGCGGCTTCGCGATCGGCCCTCCGGTTCGCGAATTCGGGTTCCGCCGGTCGGATCGACTCGAAACTCGGCTGGGTGACTCACCTTCACCTCCTGACGCGTTCCTAGCGCGGCTTCGCGATCGGCCCTCCGGTTCGCGAATTCGGGTTCCGCCGGTCGGATCGACTCGAAACTCGGCTGGGTGACTCACTTTCACCATCCTGACGCGTTCCTAGCGCGGCTTCGCGATCGGCCCTCCGGTTCGCGAATTCGGGTTCCGCCGGTCGGATCGACTCGAAACTCGGCTGGGTGACTCACTTTCACCTCCCTGACGCGTTCCTAGCGCGGCTTCGCGATCGGCCCTCCGGTTCGCGAATTCGGGTTCCGCCGGTCGGATCGACTCGAAACTCGGCTGGGTGACTCACTTTCACCTCCCTGACGCGTTCCTAGCGCGGCTTCGCGATCGGCCCTCCGGTTCGCGAATTCGGGTTCCGCCGGTCGGATCGACTCGAAACTCGGCTGGGTGACTCACTTTCACCTCCCTGACGCGTTCCTAGCGCGGCTTCGCGATCGGCCCTCCGGTTCGCGAATTCGGGTTCCGCCGGTCGGATCGACTCGAAACTCGGCTGGGTGACTCACTTTCACCTCCCTGACGCGTTCCTAGCGCGGCTTCGCGATCGGCCCTCCGGTTCGCGAATTCGGGTTCCGCCGGTCGGATCGACTCGAAACTCGGCTGGGTGACTCACTTTCACCTCCCTGACGCGTTCCTAGCGCGGCTTCGCGATCGGCCCTCCGGTTCGCGAATTCGGGTTCCGCCGGTCGGATCGACTCGAAACTCGGCTGGGTGACTCACTTTCACCATCCTGACGCGTTCCTAGCGCGGCTTCGCGATCGGCCCTCCGGTTCGCGAATTCGGGTTCCGCCGGTCGGATCGACTCGAAACTCGGCTGGGTGACTCACTTTCACCTCCCTGACGCGTTCCTAGCGCGGCTTCGCGATCGGCCCTCCGGTTCGCGAATTCGGGTTCCGCCGGTCGGATCGACTCGAAACTCGGCTGGGTGACTCACTTTCACCTCCCTGACGCGTTCCTAGCGCGGCTTCGCGATCGGCCCTCCGGTTCGCGAATTCGGGTTCCGCCGGTCGGATCGACTCGAAACTCGGCTGGGTGACTCACTTTCACCTCCCTGACGCGTTCCTAGCGCGGCTTCGCGATCGGCCCTCCGGTTCGCGAATTCGGGTTCCGCCGGTCGGATCGACTCGAAACTCGGCTGGGTGACTCACTTTCACCTCCCTGACGCGTTCCTAGCGCGGCTTCGCGATCGGCCCTCCGGTTCGCGAATTCGGGTTCCGCCGGTCGGATCGACTCGAAACTCGGCTGGGTGACTCACTTTCACCTCCCTGACGCGTTCCTAGCGCGGCTTCGCGATCGGCCCTCCGGTTCGCGAATTCGGGTTCCGCCGGTCGGATCGACTCGAAACTCGGCTGGGTGACTCACTTTCACCATCCTGACGCGTTCCTAGCGCGGCTTCGCGATCGGCCCTCCGGTTCGCGAATTCGGGTTCCGCCGGTCGGATCGACTCGAAACTCGGCTGGGTGACTCACTTTCACCTCCCTGACGCGTTCCTAGCGCGGCTTCGCGATCGGCCCTCCGGTTCGCGAATTCGGGTTCCGCCGGTCGGATCGACTCGAAACTCGGCTGGGTGACTCACTTTCACCTCCCTGACGCGTTCCTAGCGCGGCTTCGCGATCGGCCCTCCGGTTCGCGAATTCGGGTTCCGCCGGTCGGATCGACTCGAAACTCGGCTGGGTGACTCACTTTCACCATCCTGACGCGTTCCTAGCGCGGCTTCGCGATCGGCCCTCCGGTTCGCGAATTCGGGTTCCGCCGGTCGGATCGACTCGAAACTCGGCTGGGTGACTCACTTTCACCTCCCTGACGCGTTCCTAGCGCGGCTTCGCGATCGGCCCTCCGGTTCGCGAATTCGGGTTCCGCCGGTCGGATCGACTCGAAACTCGGCTGGGTGACTCACTTTCACCATCCTGACGCGTTCCTAGCGCGGCTTCGCGATCGGACCTCCGGTTCGCGAATTCGGGTTCCGCCGGTCGGATCGACTCGAAACTCGGCTGGGTGACTCACTTTCACCTCCCTGACGCGTTCCTAGCGCGGCTTCGCGATCGGCCCTCCGGTTCGCGAATTCGGGTTCCGCCGGTCGGATCGACTCGAAACTCGGCTGGGTGACTCACTTTCACCTCCCTGACGCGTTCCTAGCGCGGCTTCGCGATCGGCCCTCCGGTTCGCGAATTCGGGTTCCGCCGGTCGGATCGACTCGAAACTCGGCTGGGTGACTCACTTTCACCATCCTGACGCGTTCCTAGCGCGGCTTCGCGATCGGCCCTCCGGTTCGCGAATTCGGGTTCCGCCGGTCGGATCGACTCGAAACTCGGCTGGGTGACTCACTTTCACCTCCTGACGCGTTCCTAGCGCGGCTTCGCGATCGGCCCTCCGGTTCGCGAATTCGGGTTCCGCCGGTCGGATCGACTCGAAACTCGGCTGGGTGACTCACTTTCACCTCCCTGACGCGTTCCTAGCGCGGCTTCGCGATCGGCCCTCCGGTTCGCGAATTCGGGTTCCGCCGGTCGGATCGACTCGAAACTCGGCTGGGTGACTCACTTTCACCTCCCTGACGCGTTCCTAGCGCGGCTTCGCGATCGGCCCTCCGGTTCGCGAATTCGGGTTCCGCCGGTCGGATCGACTCGAAACTCGGCTGGGTGACTCACTTTCACCTCCTGACGCGTTCCTAGCGCGGCTTCGCGATCGGCCTCCGGTTCGCGAATTCGGGTTCCGCCGGTCGGATCGACTCGAAACTCGGCTGGGTGACTCACTTTCACCTCCCTGACGCGTTCCTAGCGCGGCTTCGCGATCGGCCTCCGGTTCGCGAATTCGGGTTCCGCCGGTCGGATCGACTCGAAACTCGGCTGGGTGACTCACTTTCACCTCCCTGACGCGTTCCTAGCGCGGCTTCGCGATCGGCCCTCCGGTTCGCGAATTCGGGTTCCGCCGGTCGGATCGACTCGAAACTCGGCTGGGTGACTCACTTTCACCTCCTGACGCGTTCCTAGCGCGGCTTCGCGATCGGCCCTCCGGTTCGCGAATTCGGGTTCCGCCGGTCGGATCGACTCGAAACTCGGCTGGGTGACTCACTTTCACCTCCTGACGCGTTCCTAGCGCGGCTTCGCGATCGGCCTTCGCGTTCGCGAATTCGGGTTCCCCGTCGGATCGACTCGAAACTCGGCCGGGTGACTCACTTCACCTCCCTGACGCGTTCCTAGCGCGGCTTCGAGATCGGCCTCCGGTTCGCGAACGGTTGCCGGTCGGGATCGACTCGAAACTCGGCTGGGTGACTCACTTTCACCTCCCGCCTAGCGCGGCTTCGCGCGGTTCGCGGTCGGCGAATCGAATTCCGCCTCATCGACGCGAAGTCGCGCTAGGACGCGTCAGGTGGTGCGGGTGAGTCGTTCCAGACGAGACCCGGTCGCGAACCGAATTCGCGCGGAGGGCCTCGCGAAGGCCTCGGAACGAGGTTGAAAGTGGACCCAGACGAGTTCCGAGCGATCCTTCGGCGGAACCCGAATTCGCGAACCGGGGGCCGATCGCGAAGCCGCGCTCAACGCGTCAGGTGAAAGTGAGTCACCCAGCCGAGTTTCGAGTCGATCCGACCGGCGGAACCCGAATTCGCGAACCGGAGGCCGATCGCGAAGCCGCGCTAGGAACGCGTCAGGGAGGTGAAAGTGAGTCACCCAGCCGAGTTTCGAGTCGATCCGACCGGCGGAACCCGAATTCGCGAACCGGTCCGATCGCGAAGCCGCGCTAGGAACGCGTCAGGGAGGTGAAAGAGTCACCCAGCCGAGTTTCGAGTCGATCCGACCGGCGGAACCCGAATTCGCGAACCGGAGTCCGATCGCGAAGCCGCGCTAGGAACGCGTCAGGGAGGTGAAAGTGAGTCACCCAGCCGAGTTTCGAGTCGATCCGACCGGCGGAACCCGAATTCGCGAACCGGAGGCCGATCGCGAAGCCGCGCTAGGAACGCGTCAGGGAGGTGAAAGTGAGTCACCCAGCCGAGTTTCGAGTCGATCCGACCGGCGGAACCCGAATTCGCGAACCGGAGGGCCGATCGCGAAGCCGCGCTAGGAACGCGTCAGGGAGGTGAAAGTGAGTCACCCAGCCGAGTTTCGAGTCGATCCGACCGGCGGAACCCGAATTCGCGAACCGGGGCCGATCGCGAAGCCGCGCTAGGAACGCGTCAGGAGGTGAAAGTGAGTCACCCAGCCGAGTTTCGAGTCGATCCGACCGGCGGAACCCGAATTCGCGAACCGGAGGGCCGATCGCGAAGCCGCGCTAGGAACGCGTCAGGGAGGTGAAAGTGAGTCACCCAGCCGAGTTTCGAGTCGATCCGACCGGCGGAACCCGAATTCGCGAACCGGAGGGCCGATCGCGAAGCCGCGCTAGGAACGCGTCAGGGAGGTGAAAGTGAGTCACCCAGCCGAGTTTCGAGTCGATCCGACCGGCGGAACCCGAATTCGCGAACCGGAGGGCCGATCGCGAAGCCGCGCTAGGAACGCGTCAGGGAGGTGAAAGTGAGTCACCCAGCCGAGTTTCGAGTCGATCCGACCGGCGGAACCCGAATTCGCGAACCGGAGGGCCGATCGCGAAGCCGCGCTAGGAACGCGTCAGGGAGGTGAAAGTGAGTCACCCAGCCGAGTTTCGAGTCGATCCGACCGGCGGAACCCGAATTCGCGAACCGGAGGGCCGATCGCGAAGCCGCGCTAGGAACGCGTCAGGGAGGTGAAAGTGAGTCACCCAGCCGAGTTTCGAGTCGATCCGACCGGCGGAACCCGAATTCGCGAACCGGAGGGCCGATCGCGAAGCCGCGCTAGGAACGCGTCAGGGAGGTGAAAGTGAGTCACCCAGCCGAGTTTCGAGTCGATCCGACCGGCGGAACCCGAATTCGCGAACCGGAGGGCCGATCGCGAAGCCGCGCTAGGAACGCGTCAGGATGGTGAAAGTGAGTCACCCAGCCGAGTTTCGAGTCGATCCGACCGGCGGAACCCGAATTCGCGAACCGGAGGGCCGATCGCGAAGCCGCGCTAGGAACGCGTCAGGGAGGTGAAAGTGAGTCACCCAGCCGAGTTTCGAGTCGATCCGACCGGCGGAACCCGAATTCGCGAACCGGAGGGCCGATCGCGAAGCCGCGCTAGGAACGCGTCAGGGAGGTGAAAGTGAGACACCCAGCCGAGTTTCGAGTCGATCCGACCGGCGGAACCCGAATTCGCGAACCGGAGGGCGATCGCGAAGCCGCGCTAGGAACGCGTCAGGGAGGTGAAAGTGAGTCACCCAGCCGAGTTTCGAGTCGATCCGACCGGCGGAACCCGAATTCGCGAACCGGAGGGCCGATCGCGAAGCCGCGCTAGGAACGCGTCAGGGAGGTGAAAGTGAGTCACCCAGCCGAGTTTCGAGTCGATCCGACCGGCGGAACCCGAATTCGCGAACCGGAGGGCCGATCGCGAAGCCGCGCTAGGAACGCGTCAGGGAGGTGAAAGTGAGTCACCCAGCCGAGTTTCGAGTCGATCCGACCGGCGGAACCCGAATTCGCGAACCGGAGGGCCGATCGCGAAGCCGCGCTAGGAACGCGTCAGGGAGGTGAAAGTGAGTCACCCAGCCGAGTTTCGAGTCGATCCGACCGGCGGAACCCGAATTCGCGAACCGGAGGGCCGATCGCGAAGCCGCGCTAGGAACGCGTCAGGGAGGTGAAAGTGAGTCACCCAGCCGAGTTTCGAGTCGATCCGACCGGCGGAACCCGAATTCGCGAACCGGAGGGCCGATCGCGAAGCCGCGCTAGGAACGCGTCAGGGAGGTGAAAGTGAGTCACCCAGCCGAGTTTCGAGTCGATCCGACCGGCGGAACCCGAATTCGCGAACCGGAGGGCCGATCGCGAAGCCGCGCTAGGAACGCGTCAGGGAGGTGAAAGTGAGTCACCCAGCCGAGTTTCGAGTCGATCCGACCGGCGGAACCCGAATTCGCGAACCGGAGGGCCGATCGCGAAGCCGCGCTAGGAACGCGTCAGGGAGGTGAAAGTGAGTCACCCAGCCGAGTTTCGAGTCGATCCGACCGGCGGAACCCGAATTCGCGAACCGGAGGGCCGATCGCGAAGCCGCGCTAGGAACGCGTCAGGGAGGTGAAAGTGAGTCACCCAGCCGAGTTTCGAGTCGATCCGACCGGCGGAACCCGAATTCGCGAACCGGAGGGCCGATCGCGAAGCCGCGCTAGGAACGCGTCAGGGAGTGAAAGTGAGTCACCCAGCCGAGTTTCGAGTCGATCCGACCGGCGGAACCCGAATTCGCGAACCGGAGGCCGATCGCGAAGCCGCGCTAGGAACGCGTCAGGGAGGTGAAAGTGAGTCACCCAGCCGAGTTTCGAGTCGATCCGACCGGCGGAACCCGAATTCGCGAACCGGAGGGCCGATCGCGAAGCCGCGCTAGGAACGCGTCAGGGAGGTGAAAGTGAGTCACCCAGCCGAGTTTCGAGTCGATCCGACCGGCGGAACCCGAATTCGCGAACCGGAGGGCCGATCGCGAAGCCGCGCTAGGAACGCGTCAGGGAGGTGAAAGTGAGTCACCCAGCCGAGTTTCGAGTCGATCCGACCGGCGGAACCCGAATTCGCGAACCGGAGGGCCGATCGCGAAGCCGCGCTAGGAACGCGTCAGGGAGGTGAAAGTGAGTCACCCAGCCGAGTTTCGAGTCGATCCGACCGGCGGAACCCGAATTCGCGAACCGGAGGGCCGATCGCGAAGCCGCGCTAGGAACGCGTCAGGGAGGTGAAAGTGAGTCACCCAGCCGAGTTTCGAGTCGATCCGACCGGCGGAACCCGAATTCGCGAACCGGAGGCCGATCGCGAAGCCGCGCTAGGAACGCGTCAGGGAGGTGAAAGTGAGTCACCCAGCCGAGTTTCGAGTCGATCCGACCGGCGGAACCCGAATTCGCGAACCGGAGGGCCGATCGCGAAGCCGCGCTAGGAACGCGTCAGGAGGTGAAAGTGAGTCACCCAGCCGAGTTTCGAGTCGATCCGACCGGCGGAACCCGAATTCGCGAACCGGAGGGCCGATCGCGAAGCCGCGCTAGGAACGCGTCAGGGAGGTGAAAGTGAGTCACCCAGCCGAGTTTCGAGTCGATCCGACCGGCGGAACCCGAATTCGCGAACCGGAGGGCCGATCGCGAAGCCGCGCTAGGAACGCGTCAGGAGGTGAAAGTGAGTCACCCAGCCGAGTTTCGAGTCGATCCGACCGGCGGAACCCGAATTCGCGAACCGGAGGGCCGATCGCGAAGCCGCGCTAGGAACGCGTCAGGGAGGTGAAAGTGAGTCACCCAGCCGAGTTTCGAGTCGATCCGACCGGCGGAACCCGAATTCGCGAACCGGAGGGCCGATCGCGAAGCCGCGCTAGGAACGCGTCAGGGAGGTGAAAGTGAGTCACCCAGCCGAGTTTCGAGTCGATCCGACCGGCGGAACCCGAATTCGCGAACCGGAGGGCCGATCGCGAAGCCGCGCTAGGAACGCGTCAGGGAGGTGAAAGTGAGTCACCCAGCCGAGTTTCGAGTCGATCCGACCGGCGGAACCCGAATTCGCGAACCGGAGGGCCGATCGCGAAGCCGCGCTAGGAACGCGTCAGGGAGGTGAAAGTGAGTCACCCAGCCGAGTTTCGAGTCGATCCGACCGGCGGAACCCGAATTCGCGAACCGGAGGGCCGATCGCGAAGCCGCGCTAGGAACGCGTCAGGGAGGTGAAAGTGAGTCACCCAGCCGAGTTTCGAGTCGATCCGACCGGCGGAACCCGAATTCGCGAACCGGAGGCCGATCGCGAAGCCGCGCTAGGAACGCGTCAGGAGGTGAAAGTGAGTCACCCAGCCGAGTTTCGAGTCGATCCGACCGGCGGAACCCGAATTCGCGAACCGGAGGGCCGATCGCGAAGCCGCGCTAGGAACGCGTCAGGAGGTGAAAGTGAGTCACCCAGCCGAGTTTCGAGTCGATCCGACCGGCGGAACCCGAATTCGCGAACCGGAGGGCCGATCGCGAAGCCGCGCTAGGAACGCGTCAGGGAGGTGAAAGTGAGTCACCCAGCCGAGTTTCGAGTCGATCCGACCGGCGGAACCCGAATTCGCGAACCGGAGGGCCGATCGCGAAGCCGCGCTAGGAACGCGTCAGGGAGGTGAAAGTGAGTCACCCAGCCGAGTTTCGAGTCGATCCGACCGGCGGAACCCGAATTCGCGAACCGGAGGGCCGATCGCGAAGCCGCGCTAGGAACGCGTCAGGGAGGTGAAAGTGAGTCACCCAGCCGAGTTTCGAGTCGATCCGACCGGCGGAACCCGAATTCGCGAACCGGAGGGCCGATCGCGAAGCCGCGCTAGGAACGCGTCAGGATGGTGAAAGTGAGTCACCCAGCCGAGTTTCGAGTCGATCCGACCGGCGGAACCCGAATTCGCGAACCGGAGGGCCGATCGCGAAGCCGCGCTAGGAACGCGTCAGGGAGGTGAAAGTGAGTCACCCAGCCGAGTTTCGAGTCGATCCGACCGGCGGAACCCGAATTCGCGAACCGGAGGGCCGATCGCGAAGCCGCGCTAGGAACGCGTCAGGGAGGTGAAAGTGAGTCACCCAGCCGAGTTTCGAGTCGATCCGACCGGCGGAACCCGAATTCGCGAACCGGAGGGCCGATCGCGAAGCCGCGCTAGGAACGCGTCAGGGAGGTGAAAGTGAGTCACCCAGCCGAGTTTCGAGTCGATCCGACCGGCGGAACCCGAATTCGCGAACCGGAGGGCCGATCGCGAAGCCGCGCTAGGAACGCGTCAGGGAGGTGAAAGTGAGTCACCCAGCCGAGTTTCGAGTCGATCCGACCGGCGGAACCCGAATTCGCGAACCGGAGGGCCGATCGCGAAGCCGCGCTAGGAACGCGTCAGGGAGGTGAAAGTGAGTCACCCAGCCGAGTTTCGAGTCGATCCGACCGGCGGAACCCGAATTCGCGAACCGGAGGGCCGATCGCGAAGCCGCGCTAGGAACGCGTCAGGGAGGTGAAAGTGAGTCACCCAGCCGAGTTTCGAGTCGATCCGACCGGCGGAACCCGAATTCGCGAACCGGAGGGCCGATCGCGAAGCCGCGCTAGGAACGCGTCAGGGAGGTGAAAGTGAGTCACCCAGCCGAGTTTCGAGTCGATCCGACCGGCGGAACCCGAATTCGCGAACCGGAGGGCCGATCGCGAAGCCGCGCTAGGAACGCGTCAGGGAGGTGAAAGTGAGTCACCCAGCCGAGTTTCGAGTCGATCCGACCGGCGGAACCCGAATTCGCGAACCGGAGGGCCGATCGCGAAGCCGCGCTAGGAACGCGTCAGGGAGGTGAAAGTGAGTCACCCAGCCGAGTTTCGAGTCGATCCGACCGGCGGAACCCGAATTCGCGAACCGGAGGCCGATCGCGAAGCCGCGCTAGGAACGCGTCAGGGAGGTGAAAGTGAGTCACCCAGCCGAGTTTCGAGTCGATCCGACCGGCGGAACCCGAATTCGCGAACCGGAGGCCGATCGCGAAGCCGCGCTAGGAACGCGTCAGGGAGGTGAAAGTGAGTCACCCAGCCGAGTTTCGAGTCGATCCGACCGGCGGAACCCGAATTCGCGAACCGGAGGGCCGATCGCGAAGCCGCGCTAGGAACGCGTCAGGGAGGTGAAAGTGAGTCACCCAGCCGAGTTTCGAGTCGATCCGACCGGCGGAACCCGAATTCGCGAACCGGAGGCCGATCGCGAAGCCGCGCTAGGAACGCGTCAGGGAGGTGAAAGTGAGTCACCCAGCCGAGTTTCGAGTCGATCCGACCGGCGGAACCCGAATTCGCGAACCGGAGGGCCGATCGCGAAGCCGCGCTAGGAACGCGTCAGGGAGGTGAAAGTGAGTCACCCAGCCGAGTTTCGAGTCGATCCGACCGGCGGAACCCGAATTCGCGAACCGGAGGGCCGATCGCGAAGCCGCGCTAGGAACGCGTCAGGGAGGTGAAAGTGAGTCACCCAGCCGAGTTTCGAGTCGATCCGACCGGCGGAACCCGAATTCGCGAACCGGAGGGCCGATCGCGAAGCCGCGCTAGGAACGCGTCAGGGAGGTGAAAGTGAGTCACCCAGCCGAGTTTCGAGTCGATCCGACCGGCGGAACCCGAATTCGCGAACCGGAGGGCCGATCGCGAAGCCGCGCTAGGAACGCGTCAGGGAGGTGAAAGTGAGTCACCCAGCCGAGTTTCGAGTCGATCCGACCGGCGGAACCCGAATTCGCGAACCGGAGGGCCGATCGCGAAGCCGCGCTAGGAACGCGTCAGGGAGGTGAAAGTGAGTCACCCAGCCGAGTTTCGAGTCGATCCGACCGGCGGAACCCGAATTCGCGAACCGGAGGGCCGATCGCGAAGCCGCGCTAGGAACGCGTCAGGGAGGTGAAAGTGAGTCACCCAGCCGAGTTTCGAGTCGATCCGACCGGCGGAACCCGAATTCGCGAACCGGAGGGCCGATCGCGAAGCCGCGCTAGGAACGCGTCAGGGAGGTGAAAGTGAGTCACCCAGCCGAGTTTCGAGTCGATCCGACCGGCGGAACCCGAATTCGCGAACCGGAGGGCCGATCGCGAAGCCGCGCTAGGAACGCGTCAGGGAGGTGAAAGTGAGTCACCCAGCCGAGTTTCGAGTCGATCCGACCGGCGGAACCCGAATTCGCGAACCGGAGGTCCGATCGCGAAGCCGCGCTAGGAACGCGTCAGGAGGTGAAAGTGAGTCACCCAGCCGAGTTTCGAGTCGATCCGACCGGCGGAACCCGAATTCGCGAACCGGAGGGCCGATCGCGAAGCCGCGCTAGGAACGCGTCAGGGAGGTGAAAGTGAGTCACCCAGCCGAGTTTCGAGTCGATCCGACCGGCGGAACCCGAATTCGCGAACCGGAGGGCCGATCGCGAAGCCGCGCTAGGAACGCGTCAGGGAGGTGAAAGTGAGTCACCCAGCCGAGTTTCGAGTCGATCCGACCGGCGGAACCCGAATTCGCGAACCGGAGGGCCGATCGCGAAGCCGCGCTAGGAACGCGTCAGGGAGGTGAAAGTGAGTCACCCAGCCGAGTTTCGAGTCGATCCGACCGGCGGAACCCGAATTCGCGAACCGGAGGGCCGATCGCGAAGCCGCGCTAGGAACGCGTCAGGGAGGTGAAAGTGAGTCACCCAGCCGAGTTTCGAGTCGATCCGACCGGCGGAACCCGAATTCGCGAACCGGAGGGCCGATCGCGAAGCCGCGCTAGGAACGCGTCAGGGAGGTGAAAGTGAGTCACCCAGCCGAGTTTCGAGTCGATCCGACCGGCGGAACCCGAATTCGCGAACCGGAGGGCCGATCGCGAAGCCGCGCTAGGAACGCGTCAGGGAGGTGAAAGTGAGTCACCCAGCCGAGTTTCGAGTCGATCCGACCGGCGGAACCCGAATTCGCGAACCGGAGGGCCGATCGCGAAGCCGCGCTAGGAACGCGTCAGGGAGGTGAAAGTGAGTCACCCAGCCGAGTTTCGAGTCGATCCGACCGGCGGAACCCGAATTCGCGAACCGGAGGGCCGATCGCGAAGCCGCGCTAGGAACGCGTCAGGGAGGTGAAAGTGAGTCACCCAGCCGAGTTTCGAGTCGATCCGACCGGCGGAACCCGAATTCGCGAACCGGAGGGCCGATCGCGAAGCCGCGCTAGGAACGCGTCAGGGAGGTGAAAGTGAGTCACCCAGCCGAGTTTCGAGTCGATCCGACCGGCGGAACCCGAATTCGCGAACCGGAGGGCCGATCGCGAAGCCGCGCTAGGAACGCGTCAGGGAGGTGAAAGTGAGTCACCCAGCCGAGTTTCGAGTCGATCCGACCGGCGGAACCCGAATTCGCGAACCGGAGGGCCGATCGCGAAGCCGCGCTAGGAACGCGTCAGGGAGGTGAAAGTGAGTCACCCAGCCGAGTTTCGAGTCGATCCGACCGGCGGAACCCGAATTCGCGAACCGGAGGCCGATCGCGAAGCCGCGCTAGGAACGCGTCAGGGAGGTGAAAGTGAGTCACCCAGCCGAGTTTCGAGTCGATCCGACCGGCGGAACCCGAATTCGCGAACCGGAGGCCGATCGCGAAGCCGCGCTAGGAACGCGTCAGGGAGGTGAAAGTGAGTCACCCAGCCGAGTTTCGAGTCGATCCGACCGGCGGAACCCGAATTCGCGAACCGGAGGGCCGATCGCGAAGCCGCGCTAGGAACGCGTCAGGGAGGTGAAAGTGAGTCACCCAGCCGAGTTTCGAGTCGATCCGACCGGCGGAACCCGAATTCGCGAACCGGAGGGCCGATCGCGAAGCCGCGCTAGGAACGCGTCAGGGAGGTGAAAGTGAGTCACCCAGCCGAGTTTCGAGTCGATCCGACCGGCGGAACCCGAATTCGCGAACCGGAGGGCCGATCGCGAAGCCGCGCTAGGAACGCGTCAGGGAGGTGAAAGTGAGTCACCCAGCCGAGTTTCGAGTCGATCCGACCGGCGGAACCCGAATTCGCGAACCGGAGGGCCGATCGCGAAGCCGCGCTAGGAACGCGTCAGGGAGGTGAAAGTGAGTCACCCAGCCGAGTTTCGAGTCGATCCGACCGGCGGAACCCGAATTCGCGAACCGGAGGGCCGATCGCGAAGCCGCGCTAGGAACGCGTCAGGGAGGTGAAAGTGAGTCACCCAGCCGAGTTTCGAGTCGATCCGACCGGCGGAACCCGAATTCGCGAACCGGAGGGCCGATCGCGAAGCCGCGCTAGGAACGCGTCAGGGAGGTGAAAGTGAGTCACCCAGCCGAGTTTCGAGTCGATCCGACCGGCGGAACCCGAATTCGCGAACCGGAGGGCCGATCGCGAAGCCGCGCTAGGAACGCGTCAGGGAGGTGAAAGTGAGTCACCCAGCCGAGTTTCGAGTCGATCCGACCGGCGGAACCCGAATTCGCGAACCGGAGGGCCGATCGCGAAGCCGCGCTAGGAACGCGTCAGGGAGGTGAAAGTGAGTCACCCAGCCGAGTTTCGAGTCGATCCGACCGGCGGAACCCGAATTCGCGAACCGGAGGGCCGATCGCGAAGCCGCGCTAGGAACGCGTCAGGGAGGTGAAAGTGAGTCACCCAGCCGAGTTTCGAGTCGATCCGACCGGCGGAACCCGAATTCGCGAACCGGAGGGCCGATCGCGAAGCCGCGCTAGGAACGCGTCAGGGAGGTGAAAGTGAGTCACCCAGCCGAGTTTCGAGTCGATCCGACCGGCGGAACCCGAATTCGCGAACCGGAGGGCCGATCGCGAAGCCGCGCTAGGAACGCGTCAGGGAGGTGAAAGTGAGTCACCCAGCCGAGTTTCGAGTCGATCCGACCGGCGGAACCCGAATTCGCGAACCGGAGGGCCGATCGCGAAGCCGCGCTAGGAACGCGTCAGGGAGGTGAAAGTGAGGCACCCAGCCGAGTTTCGAGTCGATCCGACCGGCGGAACCCGAATTCGCGAACCGGAGGGCCGATCGCGAAGCCGCGCTAGGAACGCGTCAGGGAGGTGAAAGTGAGTCACCCAGCCGAGTTTCGAGTCGATCCGACCGGCGGAACCCGAATTCGCGAACCGGAGGGCCGATCGCGAAGCCGCGCTAGGAACGCGTCAGGGAGGTGAAAGTGAGTCACCCAGCCGAGTTTCGAGTCGATCCGACCGGCGGAACCCGAATTCGCGAACCGGAGGGCCGATCGCGAAGCCGCGCTAGGAACGCGTCAGGGAGGTGAAAGTGAGTCACCCAGCCGAGTTTCGAGTCGATCCGACCGGCGGAACCCGAATTCGCGAACCGGAGGGCCGATCGCGAAGCCGCGCTAGGAACGCGTCAGGGAGGTGAAAGTGAGTCACCCAGCCGAGTTTCGAGTCGATCCGACCGGCGGAACCCGAATTCGCGAACCGGAGGGCCGATCGCGAAGCCGCGCTAGGAACGCGTCAGGGAGGTGAAAGTGAGTCACCCAGCCGAGTTTCGAGTCGATCCGACCGGCGGAACCCGAATTCGCGAACCGGAGGGCCGATCGCGAAGCCGCGCTAGGAACGCGTCAGGGAGGTGAAAGTGAGTCACCCAGCCGAGTTTCGAGTCGATCCGACCGGCGGAACCCGAATTCGCGAACCGGAGGGCCGATCGCGAAGCCGCGCTAGGAACGCGTCAGGGAGGTGAAAGTGAGTCACCCAGCCGAGTTTCGAGTCGATCCGACCGGCGGAACCCGAATTCGCGAACCGGAGGCCGATCGCGAAGCCGCGCTAGGAACGCGTCAGGAGGTGAAAGTGAGTCACCCAGCCGAGTTTCGAGTCGATCCGACCGGCGGAACCCGAATTCGCGAACCGGAGGCCGATCGCGAAGCCGCGCTAGGAACGCGTCAGGGAGGTGAAAGTGAGTCACCCAGCCGAGTTTCGAGTCGATCCGACCGGCGGAACCCGAATTCGCGAACCGGAGGGCCGATCGCGAAGCCGCGCTAGGAACGCGTCAGGGAGGTGAAAGTGAGTCACCCAGCCGAGTTTCGAGTCGATCCGACCGGCGGAACCCGAATTCGCGAACCGGAGGGCCGATCGCGAAGCCGCGCTAGGAACGCGTCAGGGAGGTGAAAGTGAGTCACCCAGCCGAGTTTCGAGTCGATCCGACCGGCGGAACCCGAATTCGCGAACCGGAGGGCCGATCGCGAAGCCGCGCTAGGAACGCGTCAGGGAGGTGAAAGTGAGTCACCCAGCCGAGTTTCGAGTCGATCCGACCGGCGGAACCCGAATTCGCGAACCGGAGGGCCGATCGCGAAGCCGCGCTAGGAACGCGTCAGGGAGGTGAAAGTGAGTCACCCAGCCGAGTTTCGAGTCGATCCGACCGGCGGAACCCGAATTCGCGAACCGGAGGGCCGATCGCGAAGCCGCGCTAGGAACGCGTCAGGGAGGTGAAAGTGAGTCACCCAGCCGAGTTTCGAGTCGATCCGACCGGCGGAACCCGAATTCGCGAACCGGAGGGCCGATCGCGAAGCCGCGCTAGGAACGCGTCAGGGAGGTGAAAGTGAGTCACCCAGCCGAGTTTCGAGTCGATCCGACCGGCGGAACCCGAATTCGCGAACCGGAGGGCCGATCGCGAAGCCGCGCTAGGAACGCGTCAGGGAGGTGAAAGTGAGTCACCCAGCCGAGTTTCGAGTCGATCCGACCGGCGGAACCCGAATTCGCGAACCGGAGGGCCGATCGCGAAGCCGCGCTAGGAACGCGTCAGGGAGGTGAAAGTGAGTCACCCAGCCGAGTTTCGAGTCGATCCGACCGGCGGAACCCGAATTCGCGAACCGGAGGGCCGATCGCGAAGCCGCGCTAGGAACGCGTCAGGGAGGTGAAAGTGAGTCACCCAGCCGAGTTTCGAGTCGATCCGACCGGCGGAACCCGAATTCGCGAACCGGAGGGCCGATCGCGAAGCCGCGCTAGGAACGCGTCAGGGAGGTGAAAGTGAGTCACCCAGCCGAGTTTCGAGTCGATCCGACCGGCGGAACCCGAATTCGCGAACCGGAGGGCCGATCGCGAAGCCGCGCTAGGAACGCGTCAGGGAGGTGAAAGTGAGTCACCCAGCCGAGTTTCGAGTCGATCCGACCGGCGGAACCCGAATTCGCGAACCGGAGGGCCGATCGCGAAGCCGCGCTAGGAACGCGTCAGGGAGGTGAAAGTGAGTCACCCAGCCGAGTTTCGAGTCGATCCGACCGGCGGAACCCGAATTCGCGAACCGGAGGGCCGATCGCGAAGCCGCGCTAGGAACGCGTCAGGGAGGTGAAAGTGAGTCACCCAGCCGAGTTTCGAGTCGATCCGACCGGCGGAACCCGAATTCGCGAACCGGAGGGCCGATCGCGAAGCCGCGCTAGGAACGCGTCAGGGAGGTAAAAGTGAGTCACCCAGCCGAGTTTCGAGTCGATCCGACCGGCGGAACCCGAATTCGCGAACCGGAGGGCCGATCGCGAAGCCGCGCTAGGAACGCGTCAGGGAGGTGAAAGTGAGTCACCCAGCCGAGTTTCGAGTCGATCCGACCGGCGGAACCCGAATTCGCGAACCGGAGGGCCGATCGCGAAGCCGCGCTAGGAACGCGTCAGGGAGGTGAAAGTGAGTCACCCAGCCGAGTTTCGAGTCGATCCGACCGGCGGAACCCGAATTCGCGAACCGGAGGGCCGATCGCGAAGCCGCGCTAGGAACGCGTCAGGGAGGTGAAAGTGAGTCACCCAGCCGAGTTTCGAGTCGATCCGACCGGCGGAACCCGAATTCGCGAACCGGAGGGCCGATCGCGAAGCCGCGCTAGGAACGCGTCAGGGAGGTGAAAGTGAGTCACCCAGCCGAGTTTCGAGTCGATCCGACCGGCGGAACCCGAATTCGCGAACCGGAGGGCCGATCGCGAAGCCGCGCTAGGAACGCGTCAGGGAGGTGAAAGTGAGTCACCCAGCCGAGTTTCGAGTCGATCCGACCGGCGGAACCCGAATTCGCGAACCGGAGGGCCGATCGCGAAGCCGCGCTAGGAACGCGTCAGGGAGGTGAAAGTGAGTCACCCAGCCGAGTTTCGAGTCGATCCGACCGGCGGAACCCGAATTCGCGAACCGGAGGGCCGATCGCGAAGCCGCGCTAGGAACGCGTCAGGGAGGTGAAAGTGAGTCACCCAGCCGAGTTTCGAGTCGATCCGACCGGCGGAACCCGAATTCGCGAACCGGAGGGCCGATCGCGAAGCCGCGCTAGGAACGCGTCAGGGAGGTCAAAGTGAGTCACCCAGCCGAGTTTCGAGTCGATCCGACCGGCGGAACCCGAATTCGCGAACCGGAGGGCCGATCGCGAAGCCGCGCTAGGAACGCGTCAGGGAGGTGAAAGTGAGTCACCCAGCCGAGTTTCGAGTCGATCCGACCGGCGGAACCCGAATTCGCGAACCGGAGGGCCGATCGCGAAGCCGCGCTAGGAACGCGTCAGGGAGGTGAAAGTGAGTCACCCAGCCGAGTTTCGAGTCGATCCGACCGGCGGAACCCGAATTCGCGAACCGGAGGGCCGATCGCGAAGCCGCGCTAGGAACGCGTCAGGGAGGTGAAAGTGAGTCACCCAGCCGAGTTTCGAGTCGATCCGACCGGCGGAACCCGAATTCGCGAACCGGAGGGCCGATCGCGAAGCCGCGCTAGGAACGCGTCAGGGAGGTGAAAGTGAGTCACCCAGCCGAGTTTCGAGTCGATCCGACCGGCGGAACCCGAATTCGCGAACCGGAGGGCCGATCGCGAAGCCGCGCTAGGAACGCGTCAGGGAGGTGAAAGTGAGTCACCCAGCCGAGTTTCGAGTCGATCCGACCGGCGGAACCCGAATTCGCGAACCGGAGGGCCGATCGCGAAGCCGCGCTAGGAACGCGTCAGGGAGGTGAAAGTGAGTCACCCAGCCGAGTTTCGAGTCGATCCGACCGGCGGAACCCGAATTCGCGAACCGGAGGGCCGATCGCGAAGCCGCGCTAGGAACGCGTCAGGGAGGTGAAAGTGAGTCACCCAGCCGAGTTTCGAGTCGATCCGACCGGCGGAACCCGAATTCGCGAACCGGAGGGCCGATCGCGAAGCCGCGCTAGGAACGCGTCAGGGAGGTGAAAGTGAGTCACCCAGCCGAGTTTCGAGTCGATCCGACCGGCGGAACCCGAATTCGCGAACCGGAGGGCCGATCGCGAAGCCGCGCTAGGAACGCGTCAGGGAGGTGAAAGTGAGTCACCCAGCCGAGTTTCGAGTCGATCCGACCGGCGGAACCCGAATTCGCGAACCGGAGGGCCGATCGCGAAGCCGCGCTAGGAACGCGTCAGGGAGGTGAAAGTGAGTCACCCAGCCGAGTTTCGAGTCGATCCGACCGGCGGAACCCGAATTCGCGAACCGGAGGGCCGATCGCGAAGCCGCGCTAGGAACGCGTCAGGGAGGTGAAAGTGAGTCACCCAGCCGAGTTTCGAGTCGATCCGACCGGCGGAACCCGAATTCGCGAACCGGAGGGCCGATCGCGAAGCCGCGCTAGGAACGCGTCAGGGAGGTGAAAGTGAGTCACCCAGCCGAGTTTCGAGTCGATCCGACCGGCGGAACCCGAATTCGCGAACCGGAGGGCCGATCGCGAAGCCGCGCTAGGAACGCGTCAGGGAGGTGAAAGTGAGTCACCCAGCCGAGTTTCGAGTCGATCCGACCGGCGGAACCCGAATTCGCGAACCGGAGGGCCGATCGCGAAGCCGCGCTAGGAACGCGTCAGGGAGGTGAAAGTGAGTCACCCAGCCGAGTTTCGAGTCGATCCGACCGGCGGAACCCGAATTCGCGAACCGGAGGGCCGATCGCGAAGCCGCGCTAGGAACGCGTCAGGGAGGTGAAAGTGAGTCACCCAGCCGAGTTTCGAGTCGATCCGACCGGCGGAACCCGAATTCGCGAACCGGAGGGCCGATCGCGAAGCCGCGCTAGGAACGCGTCAGGGAGGTGAAAGTGAGTCACCCAGCCGAGTTTCGAGTCGATCCGACCGGCGGAACCCGAATTCGCGAACCGGAGGGCCGATCGCGAAGCCGCGCTAGGAACGCGTCAGGGAGGTGAAAGTGAGTCACCCAGCCGAGTTTCGAGTCGATCCGACCGGCGGAACCCGAATTCGCGAACCGGAGGGCCGATCGCGAAGCCGCGCTAGGAACGCGTCAGGGAGGTGAAAGTGAGTCACCCAGCCGAGTTTCGAGTCGATCCGACCGGCGGAACCCGAATTCGCGAACCGGAGGGCCGATCGCGAAGCCGCGCTAGGAACGCGTCAGGGAGGTGAAAGTGAGTCACCCAGCCGAGTTTCGAGTCGATCCGACCGGCGGAACCCGAATTCGCGAACCGGAGGGCCGATCGCGAAGCCGCGCTAGGAACGCGTCAGGGAGGTGAAAGTGAGTCACCCAGCCGAGTTTCGAGTCGATCCGACCGGCGGAACCCGAATTCGCGAACCGGAGGGCCGATCGCGAAGCCGCGCTAGGAACGCGTCAGGGAGGTGAAAGTGAGTCACCCAGCCGAGTTTCGAGTCGATCCGACCGGCGGAACCCGAATTCGCGAACCGGAGGGCCGATCGCGAAGCCGCGCTAGGAACGCGTCAGGGAGGTGAAAGTGAGTCACCCAGCCGAGTTTCGAGTCGATCCGACCGGCGGAACCCGAATTCGCGAACCGGAGGGCCGATCGCGAAGCCGCGCTAGGAACGCGTCAGGGAGGTGAAAGTGAGTCACCCAGCCGAGTTTCGAGTCGATCCGACCGGCGGAACCCGAATTCGCGAACCGGAGGGCCGATCGCGAAGCCGCGCTAGGAACGCGTCAGGGAGGTGAAAGTGAGTCACCCAGCCGAGTTTCGAGTCGATCCGACCGGCGGAACCCGAATTCGCGAACCGGAGGGCCGATCGCGAAGCCGCGCTAGGAACGCGTCAGGGAGGTGAAAGTGAGTCACCCAGCCGAGTTTCGAGTCGATCCGACCGGCGGAACCCGAATTCGCGAACCGGAGGGCCGATCGCGAAGCCGCGCTAGGAACGCGTCAGGGAGGTGAAAGTGAGTCACCCAGCCGAGTTTCGAGTCGATCCGACCGGCGGAACCCGAATTCGCGAACCGGAGGGCCGATCGCGAAGCCGCGCTAGGAACGCGTCAGGGAGGTGAAAGTGAGTCACCCAGCCGAGTTTCGAGTCGATCCGACCGGCGGAACCCGAATTCGCGAACCGGAGGGCCGATCGCGAAGCCGCGCTAGGAACGCGTCAGGGAGGTGAAAGTGAGTCACCCAGCCGAGTTTCGAGTCGATCCGACCGGCGGAACCCGAATTCGCGAACCGGAGGGCCGATCGCGAAGCCGCGCTAGGAACGCGTCAGGGAGGTGAAAGTGAGTCACCCAGCCGAGTTTCGAGTCGATCCGACCGGCGGAACCCGAATTCGCGAACCGGAGGGCCGATCGCGAAGCCGCGCTAGGAACGCGTCAGGGAGGTGAAAGTGAGTCACCCAGCCGAGTTTCGAGTCGATCCGACCGGCGGAACCCGAATTCGCGAACCGGAGGGCCGATCGCGAAGCCGCGCTAGGAACGCGTCAGGGAGGTGAAAGTGAGTCACCCAGCCGAGTTTCGAGTCGATCCGACCGGCGGAACCCGAATTCGCGAACCGGAGGGCCGATCGCGAAGCCGCGCTAGGAACGCGTCAGGGAGGTGAAAGTGAGTCACCCAGCCGAGTTTCGAGTCGATCCGACCGGCGGAACCCGAATTCGCGAACCGGAGGGCCGATCGCGAAGCCGCGCTAGGAACGCGTCAGGGAGGTGAAAGTGAGTCACCCAGCCGAGTTTCGAGTCGATCCGACCGGCGGAACCCGAATTCGCGAACCGGAGGGCCGATCGCGAAGCCGCGCTAGGAACGCGTCAGGGAGGTGAAAGTGAGTCACCCAGCCGAGTTTCGAGTCGATCCGACCGGCGGAACCCGAATTCGCGAACCGGAGGGCCGATCGCGAAGCCGCGCTAGGAACGCGTCAGGGAGGTGAAAGTGAGTCACCCAGCCGAGTTTCGAGTCGATCCGACCGGCGGAACCCGAATTCGCGAACCGGAGGGCCGATCGCGAAGCCGCGCTAGGAACGCGTCAGGGAGGTGAAAGTGAGTCACCCAGCCGAGTTTCGAGTCGATCCGACCGGCGGAACCCGAATTCGCGAACCGGAGGGCCGATCGCGAAGCCGCGCTAGGAACGCGTCAGGGAGGTGAAAGTGAGTCACCCAGCCGAGTTTCGAGTCGATCCGACCGGCGGAACCCGAATTCGCGAACCGGAGGGCCGATCGCGAAGCCGCGCTAGGAACGCGTCAGGGAGGTGAAAGTGAGTCACCCAGCCGAGTTTCGAGTCGATCCGACCGGCGGAACCCGAATTCGCGAACCGGAGGGCCGATCGCGAAGCCGCGCTAGGAACGCGTCAGGGAGGTGAAAGTGAGTCACCCAGCCGAGTTTCGAGTCGATCCGACCGGCGGAACCCGAATTCGCGAACCGGAGGGCCGATCGCGAAGCCGCGCTAGGAACGCGTCAGGGAGGTGAAAGTGAGTCACCCAGCCGAGTTTCGAGTCGATCCGACCGGCGGAACCCGAATTCGCGAACCGGAGGGCCGATCGCGAAGCCGCGCTAGGAACGCGTCAGGGAGGTGAAAGTGAGTCACCCAGCCGAGTTTCGAGTCGATCCGACCGGCGGAACCCGAATTCGCGAACCGGAGGGCCGATCGCGAAGCCGCGCTAGGAACGCGTCAGGGAGGTGAAAGTGAGTCACCCAGCCGAGTTTCGAGTCGATCCGACCGGCGGAACCCGAATTCGCGAACCGGAGGGCCGATCGCGAAGCCGCGCTAGGAACGCGTCAGGGAGGTGAAAGTGAGTCACCCAGCCGAGTTTCGAGTCGATCCGACCGGCGGAACCCGAATTCGCGAACCGGAGGGCCGATCGCGAAGCCGCGCTAGGAACGCGTCAGGGAGGTGAAAGTGAGTCACCCAGCCGAGTTTCGAGTCGATCCGACCGGCGGAACCCGAATTCGCGAACCGGAGGGCCGATCGCGAAGCCGCGCTAGGAACGCGTCAGGGAGGTGAAAGTGAGTCACCCAGCCGAGTTTCGAGTCGATCCGACCGGCGGAACCCGAATTCGCGAACCGGAGGGCCGATCGCGAAGCCGCGCTAGGAACGCGTCAGGGAGGTGAAAGTGAGTCACCCAGCCGAGTTTCGAGTCGATCCGACCGGCGGAACCCGAATTCGCGAACCGGAGGGCCGATCGCGAAGCCGCGCTAGGAACGCGTCAGGGAGGTGAAAGTGAGTCACCCAGCCGAGTTTCGAGTCGATCCGACCGGCGGAACCCGAATTCGCGAACCGGAGGGCCGATCGCGAAGCCGCGCTAGGAACGCGTCAGGGAGGTGAAAGTGAGTCACCCAGCCGAGTTTCGAGTCGATCCGACCGGCGGAACCCGAATTCGCGAACCGGAGGGCCGATCGCGAAGCCGCGCTAGGAACGCGTCAGGGAGGTGAAAGTGAGTCACCCAGCCGAGTTTCGAGTCGATCCGACCGGCGGAACCCGAATTCGCGAACCGGAGGGCCGATCGCGAAGCCGCGCTAGGAACGCGTCAGGGAGGTGAAAGTGAGTCACCCAGCCGAGTTTCGAGTCGATCCGACCGGCGGAACCCGAATTCGCGAACCGGAGGGCCGATCGCGAAGCCGCGCTAGGAACGCGTCAGGGAGGTGAAAGTGAGTCACCCAGCCGAGTTTCGAGTCGATCCGACCGGCGGAACCCGAATTCGCGAACCGGAGGGCCGATCGCGAAGCCGCGCTAGGAACGCGTCAGGGAGGTGAAAGTGAGTCACCCAGCCGAGTTTCGAGTCGATCCGACCGGCGGAACCCGAATTCGCGAACCGGAGGGCCGATCGCGAAGCCGCGCTAGGAACGCGTCAGGGAGGTGAAAGTGAGTCACCCAGCCGAGTTTCGAGTCGATCCGACCGGCGGAACCCGAATTCGCGAACCGGAGGGCCGATCGCGAAGCCGCGCTAGGAACGCGTCAGGGAGGTGAAAGTGAGTCACCCAGCCGAGTTTCGAGTCGATCCGACCGGCGGAACCCGAATTCGCGAACCGGAGGGCCGATCGCGAAGCCGCGCTAGGAACGCGTCAGGGAGGTGAAAGTGAGTCACCCAGCCGAGTTTCGAGTCGATCCGACCGGCGGAACCCGAATTCGCGAACCGGAGGGCCGATCGCGAAGCCGCGCTAGGAACGCGTCAGGGAGGTGAAAGTGAGTCACCCAGCCGAGTTTCGAGTCGATCCGACCGGCGGAACCCGAATTCGCGAACCGGAGGGCCGATCGCGAAGCCGCGCTAGGAACGCGTCAGGGAGGTGAAAGTGAGTCACCCAGCCGAGTTTCGAGTCGATCCGACCGGCGGAACCCGAATTCGCGAACCGGAGGGCCGATCGCGAAGCCGCGCTAGGAACGCGTCAGGGAGGTGAAAGTGAGTCACCCAGCCGAGTTTCGAGTCGATCCGACCGGCGGAACCCGAATTCGCGAACCGGAGGGCCGATCGCGAAGCCGCGCTAGGAACGCGTCAGGGAGGTGAAAGTGAGTCACCCAGCCGAGTTTCGAGTCGATCCGACCGGCGGAACCCGAATTCGCGAACCGGAGGGCCGATCGCGAAGCCGCGCTAGGAACGCGTCAGGGAGGTGAAAGTGAGTCACCCAGCCGAGTTTCGAGTCGATCCGACCGGCGGAACCCGAATTCGCGAACCGGAGGGCCGATCGCGAAGCCGCGCTAGGAACGCGTCAGGGAGGTGAAAGTGAGTCACCCAGCCGAGTTTCGAGTCGATCCGACCGGCGGAACCCGAATTCGCGAACCGGAGGGCCGATCGCGAAGCCGCGCTAGGAACGCGTCAGGGAGGTGAAAGTGAGTCACCCAGCCGAGTTTCGAGTCGATCCGACCGGCGGAACCCGAATTCGCGAACCGGAGGGCCGATCGCGAAGCCGCGCTAGGAACGCGTCAGGGAGGTGAAAGTGAGTCACCCAGCCGAGTTTCGAGTCGATCCGACCGGCGGAACCCGAATTCGCGAACCGGAGGGCCGATCGCGAAGCCGCGCTAGGAACGCGTCAGGGAGGTGAAAGTGAGTCACCCAGCCGAGTTTCGAGTCGATCCGACCGGCGGAACCCGAATTCGCGAACCGGAGGGCCGATCGCGAAGCCGCGCTAGGAACGCGTCAGGGAGGTGAAAGTGAGTCACCCAGCCGAGTTTCGAGTCGATCCGACCGGCGGAACCCGAATTCGCGAACCGGAGGGCCGATCGCGAAGCCGCGCTAGGAACGCGTCAGGGAGGTGAAAGTGAGTCACCCAGCCGAGTTTCGAGTCGATCCGACCGGCGGAACCCGAATTCGCGAACCGGAGGGCCGATCTCGAAGCCGCGCTAGGAACGCGTCAGGGAGGTGAAAGTGAGTCACCCAGCCGAGTTTCGAGTCGATCCGACCGGCGGAACCCGAATTCGCGAACCGGAGGGCCGATCGCGAAGCCGCGCTAGGAACGCGTCAGGGAGGTGAAAGTGAGTCACCCAGCCGAGTTTCGAGTCGATCCGACCGGCGGAACCCGAATTCGCGAACCGGAGGGCCGATCGCGAAGCCGCGCTAGGAACGCGTCAGGGAGGTGAAAGTGAGTCACCCAGCCGAGTTTCGAGTCGATCCGACCGGCGGAACCCGAATTCGCGAACCGGAGGGCCGATCGCGAAGCCGCGCTAGGAACGCGTCAGGGAGGTGAAAGTGAGTCACCCAGCCGAGTTTCGAGTCGATCCGACCGGCGGAACCCGAATTCGCGAACCGGAGGGCCGATCGCGAAGCCGCGCTAGGAACGCGTCAGGGAGGTGAAAGTGAGTCACCCAGCCGAGTTTCGAGTCGATCCGACCGGCGGAACCCGAATTCGCGAACCGGAGGGCCGATCGCGAAGCCGCGCTAGGAACGCGTCAGGGAGGTGAAAGTGAGTCACCCAGCCGAGTTTCGAGTCGATCCGACCGGCGGAACCCGAATTCGCGAACCGGAGGGCCGATCGCGAAGCCGCGCTAGGAACGCGTCAGGGAGGTGAAAGTGAGTCACCCAGCCGAGTTTCGAGTCGATCCGACCGGCGGAACCCGAATTCGCGAACCGGAGGGCCGATCGCGAAGCCGCGCTAGGAACGCGTCAGGGAGGTGAAAGTGAGTCACCCAGCCGAGTTTCGAGTCGATCCGACCGGCGGAACCCGAATTCGCGAACCGGAGGGCCGATCGCGAAGCCGCGCTAGGAACGCGTCAGGGAGGTGAAAGTGAGTCACCCAGCCGAGTTTCGAGTCGATCCGACCGGCGGAACCCGAATTCGCGAACCGGAGGGCCGATCGCGAAGCCGCGCTAGGAACGCGTCAGGGAGGTGAAAGTGAGTCACCCAGCCGAGTTTCGAGTCGATCCGACCGGCGGAACCCGAATTCGCGAACCGGAGGGCCGATCGCGAAGCCGCGCTAGGAACGCGTCAGGGAGGTGAAAGTGAGTCACCCAGCCGAGTTTCGAGTCGATCCGACCGGCGGAACCCGAATTCGCGAACCGGAGGGCCGATCGCGAAGCCGCGCTAGGAACGCGTCAGGGAGGTGAAAGTGAGTCACCCAGCCGAGTTTCGAGTCGATCCGACCGGCGGAACCCGAATTCGCGAACCGGAGGGCCGATCGCGAAGCCGCGCTAGGAACGCGTCAGGGAGGTGAAAGTGAGTCACCCAGCCGAGTTTCGAGTCGATCCGACCGGCGGAACCCGAATTCGCGAACCGGAGGGCCGATCGCGAAGCCGCGCTAGGAACGCGTCAGGGAGGTGAAAGTGAGTCACCCAGCCGAGTTTCGAGTCGATCCGACCGGCGGAACCCGAATTCGCGAACCGGAGGGCCGATCGCGAAGCCGCGCTAGGAACGCGTCAGGGAGGTGAAAGTGAGTCACCCAGCCGAGTTTCGAGTCGATCCGACCGGCGGAACCCGAATTCGCGAACCGGAGGGCCGATCGCGAAGCCGCGCTAGGAACGCGTCAGGGAGGTGAAAGTGAGTCACCCAGCCGAGTTTCGAGTCGATCCGACCGGCGGAACCCGAATTCGCGAACCGGAGGGCCGATCGCGAAGCCGCGCTAGGAACGCGTCAGGGAGGTGAAAGTGAGTCACCCAGCCGAGTTTCGAGTCGATCCGACCGGCGGAACCCGAATTCGCGAACCGGAGGGCCGATCGCGAAGCCGCGCTAGGAACGCGTCAGGGAGGTGAAAGTGAGTCACCCAGCCGAGTTTCGAGTCGATCCGACCGGCGGAACCCGAATTCGCGAACCGGAGGGCCGATCGCGAAGCCGCGCTAGGAACGCGTCAGGGAGGTGAAAGTGAGTCACCCAGCCGAGTTTCGAGTCGATCCGACCGGCGGAACCCGAATTCGCGAACCGGAGGGCCGATCGCGAAGCCGCGCTAGGAACGCGTCAGGGAGGTGAAAGTGAGTCACCCAGCCGAGTTTCGAGTCGATCCGACCGGCGGAACCCGAATTCGCGAACCGGAGGGCCGATCGCGAAGCCGCGCTAGGAACGCGTCAGGGAGGTGAAAGTGAGTCACCCAGCCGAGTTTCGAGTCGATCCGACCGGCGGAACCCGAATTCGCGAACCGGAGGGCCGATCGCGAAGCCGCGCTAGGAACGCGTCAGGGAGGTGAAAGTGAGTCACCCAGCCGAGTTTCGAGTCGATCCGACCGGCGGAACCCGAATTCGCGAACCGGAGGGCCGATCGCGAAGCCGCGCTAGGAACGCGTCAGGGAGGTGAAAGTGAGTCACCCAGCCGAGTTTCGAGTCGATCCGACCGGCGGAACCCGAATTCGCGAACCGGAGGGCCGATCGCGAAGCCGCGCTAGGAACGCGTCAGGGAGGTGAAAGTGAGTCACCCAGCCGAGTTTCGAGTCGATCCGACCGGCGGAACCCGAATTCGCGAACCGGAGGGCCGATCGCGAAGCCGCGCTAGGAACGCGTCAGGGAGGTGAAAGTGAGTCACCCAGCCGAGTTTCGAGTCGATCCGACCGGCGGAACCCGAATTCGCGAACCGGAGGGCCGATCGCGAAGCCGCGCTAGGAACGCGTCAGGGAGGTGAAAGTGAGTCACCCAGCCGAGTTTCGAGTCGATCCGACCGGCGGAACCCGAATTCGCGAACCGGAGGGCCGATCGCGAAGCCGCGCTAGGAACGCGTCAGGGAGGTGAAAGTGAGTCACCCAGCCGAGTTTCGAGTCGATCCGACCGGCGGAACCCGAATTCGCGAACCGGAGGGCCGATCGCGAAGCCGCGCTAGGAACGCGTCAGGGAGGTGAAAGTGAGTCACCCAGCCGAGTTTCGAGTCGATCCGACCGGCGGAACCCGAATTCGCGAACCGGAGGGCCGATCGCGAAGCCGCGCTAGGAACGCGTCAGGGAGGTGAAAGTGAGTCACCCAGCCGAGTTTCGAGTCGATCCGACCGGCGGAACCCGAATTCGCGAACCGGAGGGCCGATCGCGAAGCCGCGCTAGGAACGCGTCAGGGAGGTGAAAGTGAGTCACCCAGCCGAGTTTCGAGTCGATCCGACCGGCGGAACCCGAATTCGCGAACCGGAGGGCCGATCGCGAAGCCGCGCTAGGAACGCGTCAGGGAGGTGAAAGTGAGTCACCCAGCCGAGTTTCGAGTCGATCCGACCGGCGGAACCCGAATTCGCGAACCGGAGGGCCGATCGCGAAGCCGCGCTAGGAACGCGTCAGGGAGGTGAAAGTGAGTCACCCAGCCGAGTTTCGAGTCGATCCGACCGGCGGAACCCGAATTCGCGAACCGGAGGGCCGATCGCGAAGCCGCGCTAGGAACGCGTCAGGGAGGTGAAAGTGAGTCACCCAGCCGAGTTTCGAGTCGATCCGACCGGCGGAACCCGAATTCGCGAACCGGAGGGCCGATCGCGAAGCCGCGCTAGGAACGCGTCAGGGAGGTGAAAGTGAGTCACCCAGCCGAGTTTCGAGTCGATCCGACCGGCGGAACCCGAATTCGCGAACCGGAGGGCCGATCGCGAAGCCGCGCTAGGAACGCGTCAGGGAGGTGAAAGTGAGTCACCCAGCCGAGTTTCGAGTCGATCCGACCGGCGGAACCCGAATTCGCGAACCGGAGGGCCGATCGCGAAGCCGCGCTAGGAACGCGTCAGGGAGGTGAAAGTGAGTCACCCAGCCGAGTTTCGAGTCGATCCGACCGGCGGAACCCGAATTCGCGAACCGGAGGGCCGATCGCGAAGCCGCGCTAGGAACGCGTCAGGGAGGTGAAAGTGAGTCACCCAGCCGAGTTTCGAGTCGATCCGACCGGCGGAACCCGAATTCGCGAACCGGAGGGCCGATCGCGAAGCCGCGCTAGGAACGCGTCAGGGAGGTGAAAGTGAGTCACCCAGCCGAGTTTCGAGTCGATCCGACCGGCGGAACCCGAATTCGCGAACCGGAGGGCCGATCGCGAAGCCGCGCTAGGAACGCGTCAGGGAGGTGAAAGTGAGTCACCCAGCCGAGTTTCGAGTCGATCCGACCGGCGGAACCCGAATTCGCGAACCGGAGGGCCGATCGCGAAGCCGCGCTAGGAACGCGTCAGGGAGGTGAAAGTGAGTCACCCAGCCGAGTTTCGAGTCGATCCGACCGGCGGAACCCGAATTCGCGAACCGGAGGGCCGATCGCGAAGCCGCGCTAGGAACGCGTCAGGGAGGTGAAAGTGAGTCACCCAGCCGAGTTTCGAGTCGATCCGACCGGCGGAACCCGAATTCGCGAACCGGAGGGCCGATCGCGAAGCCGCGCTAGGAACGCGTCAGGGAGGTGAAAGTGAGTCACCCAGCCGAGTTTCGAGTCGATCCGACCGGCGGAACCCGAATTCGCGAACCGGAGGGCCGATCGCGAAGCCGCGCTAGGAACGCGTCAGGGAGGTGAAAGTGAGTCACCCAGCCGAGTTTCGAGTCGATCCGACCGGCGGAACCCGAATTCGCGAACCGGAGGGCCGATCGCGAAGCCGCGCTAGGAACGCGTCAGGGAGGTGAAAGTGAGTCACCCAGCCGAGTTTCGAGTCGATCCGACCGGCGGAACCCGAATTCGCGAACCGGAGGGCCGATCGCGAAGCCGCGCTAGGAACGCGTCAGGGAGGTGAAAGTGAGTCACCCAGCCGAGTTTCGAGTCGATCCGACCGGCGGAACCCGAATTCGCGAACCGGAGGGCCGATCGCGAAGCCGCGCTAGGAACGCGTCAGGGAGGTGAAAGTGAGTCACCCAGCCGAGTTTCGAGTCGATCCGACCGGCGGAACCCGAATTCGCGAACCGGAGGGCCGATCGCGAAGCCGCGCTAGGAACGCGTCAGGGAGGTGAAAGTGAGTCACCCAGCCGAGTTTCGAGTCGATCCGACCGGCGGAACCCGAATTCGCGAACCGGAGGGCCGATCGCGAAGCCGCGCTAGGAACGCGTCAGGGAGGTGAAAGTGAGTCACCCAGCCGAGTTTCGAGTCGATCCGACCGGCGGAACCCGAATTCGCGAACCGGAGGGCCGATCGCGAAGCCGCGCTAGGAACGCGTCAGGGAGGTGAAAGTGAGTCACCCAGCCGAGTTTCGAGTCGATCCGACCGGCGGAACCCGAATTCGCGAACCGGAGGGCCGATCGCGAAGCCGCGCTAGGAACGCGTCAGGGAGGTGAAAGTGAGTCACCCAGCCGAGTTTCGAGTCGATCCGACCGGCGGAACCCGAATTCGCGAACCGGAGGGCCGATCGCGAAGCCGCGCTAGGAACGCGTCAGGGAGGTGAAAGTGAGTCACCCAGCCGAGTTTCGAGTCGATCCGACCGGCGGAACCCGAATTCGCGAACCGGAGGGCCGATCGCGAAGCCGCGCTAGGAACGCGTCAGGGAGGTGAAAGTGAGTCACCCAGCCGAGTTTCGAGTCGATCCGACCGGCGGAACCCGAATTCGCGAACCGGAGGGCCGATCGCGAAGCCGCGCTAGGAACGCGTCAGGGAGGTGAAAGTGAGTCACCCAGCCGAGTTTCGAGTCGATCCGACCGGCGGAACCCGAATTCGCGAACCGGAGGGCCGATCGCGAAGCCGCGCTAGGAACGCGTCAGGGAGGTGAAAGTGAGTCACCCAGCCGAGTTTCGAGTCGATCCGACCGGCGGAACCCGAATTCGCGAACCGGAGGGCCGATCGCGAAGCCGCGCTAGGAACGCGTCAGGGAGGTGAAAGTGAGTCACCCAGCCGAGTTTCGAGTCGATCCGACCGGCGGAACCCGAATTCGCGAACCGGAGGGCCGATCGCGAAGCCGCGCTAGGAACGCGTCAGGGAGGTGAAAGTGAGTCACCCAGCCGAGTTTCGAGTCGATCCGACCGGCGGAACCCGAATTCGCGAACCGGAGGGCCGATCGCGAAGCCGCGCTAGGAACGCGTCAGGGAGGTGAAAGTGAGTCACCCAGCCGAGTTTCGAGTCGATCCGACCGGCGGAACCCGAATTCGCGAACCGGAGGGCCGATCGCGAAGCCGCGCTAGGAACGCGTCAGGGAGGTGAAAGTGAGTCACCCAGCCGAGTTTCGAGTCGATCCGACCGGCGGAACCCGAATTCGCGAACCGGAGGGCCGATCGCGAAGCCGCGCTAGGAACGCGTCAGGGAGGTGAAAGTGAGTCACCCAGCCGAGTTTCGAGTCGATCCGACCGGCGGAACCCGAATTCGCGAACCGGAGGGCCGATCGCGAAGCCGCGCTAGGAACGCGTCAGGGAGGTGAAAGTGAGTCACCCAGCCGAGTTTCGAGTCGATCCGACCGGCGGAACCCGAATTCGCGAACCGGAGGGCCGATCGCGAAGCCGCGCTAGGAACGCGTCAGGGAGGTGAAAGTGAGTCACCCAGCCGAGTTTCGAGTCGATCCGACCGGCGGAACCCGAATTCGCGAACCGGAGGGCCGATCGCGAAGCCGCGCTAGGAACGCGTCAGGGAGGTGAAAGTGAGTCACCCAGCCGAGTTTCGAGTCGATCCGACCGGCGGAACCCGAATTCGCGAACCGGAGGGCCGATCGCGAAGCCGCGCTAGGAACGCGTCAGGGAGGTGAAAGTGAGTCACCCAGCCGAGTTTCGAGTCGATCCGACCGGCGGAACCCGAATTCGCGAACCGGAGGGCCGATCGCGAAGCCGCGCTAGGAACGCGTCAGGGAGGTGAAAGTGAGTCACCCAGCCGAGTTTCGAGTCGATCCGACCGGCGGAACCCGAATTCGCGAACCGGAGGGCCGATCGCGAAGCCGCGCTAGGAACGCGTCAGGGAGGTGAAAGTGAGTCACCCAGCCGAGTTTCGAGTCGATCCGACCGGCGGAACCCGAATTCGCGAACCGGAGGGCCGATCGCGAAGCCGCGCTAGGAACGCGTCAGGGAGGTGAAAGTGAGTCACCCAGCCGAGTTTCGAGTCGATCCGACCGGCGGAACCCGAATTCGCGAACCGGAGGGCCGATCGCGAAGCCGCGCTAGGAACGCGTCAGGGAGGTGAAAGTGAGTCACCCAGCCGAGTTTCGAGTCGATCCGACCGGCGGAACCCGAATTCGCGAACCGGAGGGCCGATCGCGAAGCCGCGCTAGGAACGCGTCAGGGAGGTGAAAGTGAGTCACCCAGCCGAGTTTCGAGTCGATCCGACCGGCGGAACCCGAATTCGCGAACCGGAGGGCCGATCGCGAAGCCGCGCTAGGAACGCGTCAGGGAGGTGAAAGTGAGTCACCCAGCCGAGTTTCGAGTCGATCCGACCGGCGGAACCCGAATTCGCGAACCGGAGGGCCGATCGCGAAGCCGCGCTAGGAACGCGTCAGGGAGGTGAAAGTGAGTCACCCAGCCGAGTTTCGAGTCGATCCGACCGGCGGAACCCGAATTCGCGAACCGGAGGGCCGATCGCGAAGCCGCGCTAGGAACGCGTCAGGGAGGTGAAAGTGAGTCACCCAGCCGAGTTTCGAGTCGATCCGACCGGCGGAACCCGAATTCGCGAACCGGAGGGCCGATCGCGAAGCCGCGCTAGGAACGCGTCAGGGAGGTGAAAGTGAGTCACCCAGCCGAGTTTCGAGTCGATCCGACCGGCGGAACCCGAATTCGCGAACCGGAGGGCCGATCGCGAAGCCGCGCTAGGAACGCGTCAGGGAGGTGAAAGTGAGTCACCCAGCCGAGTTTCGAGTCGATCCGACCGGCGGAACCCGAATTCGCGAACCGGAGGGCCGATCGCGAAGCCGCGCTAGGAACGCGTCAGGGAGGTGAAAGTGAGTCACCCAGCCGAGTTTCGAGTCGATCCGACCGGCGGAACCCGAATTCGCGAACCGGAGGGCCGATCGCGAAGCCGCGCTAGGAACGCGTCAGGGAGGTGAAAGTGAGTCACCCAGCCGAGTTTCGAGTCGATCCGACCGGCGGAACCCGAATTCGCGAACCGGAGGGCCGATCGCGAAGCCGCGCTAGGAACGCGTCAGGGAGGTGAAAGTGAGTCACCCAGCCGAGTTTCGAGTCGATCCGACCGGCGGAACCCGAATTCGCGAACCGGAGGGCCGATCGCGAAGCCGCGCTAGGAACGCGTCAGGGAGGTGAAAGTGAGTCACCCAGCCGAGTTTCGAGTCGATCCGACCGGCGGAACCCGAATTCGCGAACCGGAGGGCCGATCGCGAAGCCGCGCTAGGAACGCGTCAGGGAGGTGAAAGTGAGTCACCCAGCCGAGTTTCGAGTCGATCCGACCGGCGGAACCCGAATTCGCGAACCGGAGGGCCGATCGCGAAGCCGCGCTAGGAACGCGTCAGGGAGGTGAAAGTGAGTCACCCAGCCGAGTTTCGAGTCGATCCGACCGGCGGAACCCGAATTCGCGAACCGGAGGGCCGATCGCGAAGCCGCGCTAGGAACGCGTCAGGGAGGTGAAAGTGAGTCACCCAGCCGAGTTTCGAGTCGATCCGACCGGCGGAACCCGAATTCGCGAACCGGAGGGCCGATCGCGAAGCCGCGCTAGGAACGCGTCAGGGAGGTGAAAGTGAGTCACCCAGCCGAGTTTCGAGTCGATCCGACCGGCGGAACCCGAATTCGCGAACCGGAGGGCCGATCGCGAAGCCGCGCTAGGAACGCGTCAGGGAGGTGAAAGTGAGTCACCCAGCCGAGTTTCGAGTCGATCCGACCGGCGGAACCCGAATTCGCGAACCGGAGGGCCGATCGCGAAGCCGCGCTAGGAACGCGTCAGGGAGGTGAAAGTGAGTCACCCAGCCGAGTTTCGAGTCGATCCGACCGGCGGAACCCGAATTCGCGAACCGGAGGGCCGATCGCGAAGCCGCGCTAGGAACGCGTCAGGGAGGTGAAAGTGAGTCACCCAGCCGAGTTTCGAGTCGATCCGACCGGCGGAACCCGAATTCGCGAACCGGAGGGCCGATCGCGAAGCCGCGCTAGGAACGCGTCAGGGAGGTGAAAGTGAGTCACCCAGCCGAGTTTCGAGTCGATCCGACCGGCGGAACCCGAATTCGCGAACCGGAGGGCCGATCGCGAAGCCGCGCTAGGAACGCGTCAGGGAGGTGAAAGTGAGTCACCCAGCCGAGTTTCGAGTCGATCCGACCGGCGGAACCCGAATTCGCGAACCGGAGGGCCGATCGCGAAGCCGCGCTAGGAACGCGTCAGGGAGGTGAAAGTGAGTCACCCAGCCGAGTTTCGAGTCGATCCGACCGGCGGAACCCGAATTCGCGAACCGGAGGGCCGATCGCGAAGCCGCGCTAGGAACGCGTCAGGGAGGTGAAAGTGAGTCACCCAGCCGAGTTTCGAGTCGATCCGACCGGCGGAACCCGAATTCGCGAACCGGAGGGCCGATCGCGAAGCCGCGCTAGGAACGCGTCAGGGAGGTGAAAGTGAGTCACCCAGCCGAGTTTCGAGTCGATCCGACCGGCGGAACCCGAATTCGCGAACCGGAGGGCCGATCGCGAAGCCGCGCTAGGAACGCGTCAGGGAGGTGAAAGTGAGTCACCCAGCCGAGTTTCGAGTCGATCCGACCGGCGGAACCCGAATTCGCGAACCGGAGGGCCGATCGCGAAGCCGCGCTAGGAACGCGTCAGGGAGGTGAAAGTGAGTCACCCAGCCGAGTTTCGAGTCGATCCGACCGGCGGAACCCGAATTCGCGAACCGGAGGGCCGATCGCGAAGCCGCGCTAGGAACGCGTCAGGGAGGTGAAAGTGAGTCACCCAGCCGAGTTTCGAGTCGATCCGACCGGCGGAACCCGAATTCGCGAACCGGAGGGCCGATCGCGAAGCCGCGCTAGGAACGCGTCAGGGAGGTGAAAGTGAGTCACCCAGCCGAGTTTCGAGTCGATCCGACCGGCGGAACCCGAATTCGCGAACCGGAGGGCCGATCGCGAAGCCGCGCTAGGAACGCGTCAGGGAGGTGAAAGTGAGTCACCCAGCCGAGTTTCGAGTCGATCCGACCGGCGGAACCCGAATTCGCGAACCGGAGGGCCGATCGCGAAGCCGCGCTAGGAACGCGTCAGGGAGGTGAAAGTGAGTCACCCAGCCGAGTTTCGAGTCGATCCGACCGGCGGAACCCGAATTCGCGAACCGGAGGGCCGATCGCGAAGCCGCGCTAGGAACGCGTCAGGGAGGTGAAAGTGAGTCACCCAGCCGAGTTTCGAGTCGATCCGACCGGCGGAACCCGAATTCGCGAACCGGAGGGCCGATCGCGAAGCCGCGCTAGGAACGCGTCAGGGAGGTGAAAGTGAGTCACCCAGCCGAGTTTCGAGTCGATCCGACCGGCGGAACCCGAATTCGCGAACCGGAGGGCCGATCGCGAAGCCGCGCTAGGAACGCGTCAGGGAGGTGAAAGTGAGTCACCCAGCCGAGTTTCGAGTCGATCCGACCGGCGGAACCCGAATTCGCGAACCGGAGGGCCGATCGCGAAGCCGCGCTAGGAACGCGTCAGGGAGGTGAAAGTGAGTCACCCAGCCGAGTTTCGAGTCGATCCGACCGGCGGAACCCGAATTCGCGAACCGGAGGGCCGATCGCGAAGCCGCGCTAGGAACGCGTCAGGGAGGTGAAAGTGAGTCACCCAGCCGAGTTTCGAGTCGATCCGACCGGCGGAACCCGAATTCGCGAACCGGAGGGCCGATCGCGAAGCCGCGCTAGGAACGCGTCAGGGAGGTGAAAGTGAGTCACCCAGCCGAGTTTCGAGTCGATCCGACCGGCGGAACCCGAATTCGCGAACCGGAGGGCCGATCGCGAAGCCGCGCTAGGAACGCGTCAGGGAGGTGAAAGTGAGTCACCCAGCCGAGTTTCGAGTCGATCCGACCGGCGGAACCCGAATTCGCGAACCGGAGGGCCGATCGCGAAGCCGCGCTAGGAACGCGTCAGGGAGGTGAAAGTGAGTCACCCAGCCGAGTTTCGAGTCGATCCGACCGGCGGAACCCGAATTCGCGAACCGGAGGGCCGATCGCGAAGCCGCGCTAGGAACGCGTCAGGGAGGTGAAAGTGAGTCACCCAGCCGAGTTTCGAGTCGATCCGACCGGCGGAACCCGAATTCGCGAACCGGAGGGCCGATCGCGAAGCCGCGCTAGGAACGCGTCAGGGAGGTGAAAGTGAGTCACCCAGCCGAGTTTCGAGTCGATCCGACCGGCGGAACCCGAATTCGCGAACCGGAGGGCCGATCGCGAAGCCGCGCTAGGAACGCGTCAGGGAGGTGAAAGTGAGTCACCCAGCCGAGTTTCGAGTCGATCCGACCGGCGGAACCCGAATTCGCGAACCGGAGGGCCGATCGCGAAGCCGCGCTAGGAACGCGTCAGGGAGGTGAAAGTGAGTCACCCAGCCGAGTTTCGAGTCGATCCGACCGGCGGAACCCGAATTCGCGAACCGGAGGGCCGATCGCGAAGCCGCGCTAGGAACGCGTCAGGGAGGTGAAAGTGAGTCACCCAGCCGAGTTTCGAGTCGATCCGACCGGCGGAACCCGAATTCGCGAACCGGAGGGCCGATCGCGAAGCCGCGCTAGGAACGCGTCAGGGAGGTGAAAGTGAGTCACCCAGCCGAGTTTCGAGTCGATCCGACCGGCGGAACCCGAATTCGCGAACCGGAGGGCCGATCGCGAAGCCGCGCTAGGAACGCGTCAGGGAGGTGAAAGTGAGTCACCCAGCCGAGTTTCGAGTCGATCCGACCGGCGGAACCCGAATTCGCGAACCGGAGGGCCGATCGCGAAGCCGCGCTAGGAACGCGTCAGGGAGGTGAAAGTGAGTCACCCAGCCGAGTTTCGAGTCGATCCGACCGGCGGAACCCGAATTCGCGAACCGGAGGGCCGATCGCGAAGCCGCGCTAGGAACGCGTCAGGGAGGTGAAAGTGAGTCACCCAGCCGAGTTTCGAGTCGATCCGACCGGCGGAACCCGAATTCGCGAACCGGAGGGCCGATCGCGAAGCCGCGCTAGGAACGCGTCAGGGAGGTGAAAGTGAGTCACCCAGCCGAGTTTCGAGTCGATCCGACCGGCGGAACCCGAATTCGCGAACCGGAGGGCCGATCGCGAAGCCGCGCTAGGAACGCGTCAGGGAGGTGAAAGTGAGTCACCCAGCCGAGTTTCGAGTCGATCCGACCGGCGGAACCCGAATTCGCGAACCGG
This sequence comes from Temnothorax nylanderi, assembly GCF_030848795.1. Lineage (NCBI taxonomy): Eukaryota > Metazoa > Arthropoda > Insecta > Hymenoptera > Formicidae > Temnothorax > Temnothorax nylanderi. The sequence goes on from NW_027249929.1 coordinate 47,288, forward strand.
AGGGCCGATCGCGAAGCCGCGCTAGGAACGCGTCAGGGAGGTGAAAGTGAGTCACCCAGCCGAGTTTCGAGTCGATCCGACCGGCGGAACCCGAATTCGCGAACCGGAGGGCCGATCGCGAAGCCGCGCTAGGAACGCGTCAGGGAGGTGAAAGTGAGTCACCCAGCCGAGTTTCGAGTCGATCCGACCGGCGGAACCCGAATTCGCGAACCGGAGGGCCGATCGCGAAGCCGCGCTAGGAACGCGTCAGGGAGGTGAAAGTGAGTCACCCAGCCGAGTTTCGAGTCGATCCGACCGGCGGAACCCGAATTCGCGAACCGGAGGGCCGATCGCGAAGCCGCGCTAGGAACGCGTCAGGGAGGTGAAAGTGAGTCACCCAGCCGAGTTTCGAGTCGATCCGACCGGCGGAACCCGAATTCGCGAACCGGAGGGCCGATCGCGAAGCCGCGCTAGGAACGCGTCAGGGAGGTGAAAGTGAGTCACCCAGCCGAGTTTCGAGTCGATCCGACCGGCGGAACCCGAATTCGCGAACCGGAGGGCCGATCGCGAAGCCGCGCTAGGAACGCGTCAGGGAGGTGAAAGTGAGTCACCCAGCCGAGTTTCGAGTCGATCCGACCGGCGGAACCCGAATTCGCGAACCGGAGGGCCGATCGCGAAGCCGCGCTAGGAACGCGTCAGGGAGGTGAAAGTGAGTCACCCAGCCGAGTTTCGAGTCGATCCGACCGGCGGAACCCGAATTCGCGAACCGGAGGGCCGATCGCGAAGCCGCGCTAGGAACGCGTCAGGGAGGTGAAAGTGAGTCACCCAGCCGAGTTTCGAGTCGATCCGACCGGCGGAACCCGAATTCGCGAACCGGAGGGCCGATCGCGAAGCCGCGCTAGGAACGCGTCAGGGAGGTGAAAGTGAGTCACCCAGCCGAGTTTCGAGTCGATCCGACCGGCGGAACCCGAATTCGCGAACCGGAGGGCCGATCGCGAAGCCGCGCTAGGAACGCGTCAGGGAGGTGAAAGTGAGTCACCCAGCCGAGTTTCGAGTCGATCCGACCGGCGGAACCCGAATTCGCGAACCGGAGGGCCGATCGCGAAGCCGCGCTAGGAACGCGTCAGGGAGGTGAAAGTGAGTCACCCAGCCGAGTTTCGAGTCGATCCGACCGGCGGAACCCGAATTCGCGAACCGGAGGGCCGATCGCGAAGCCGCGCTAGGAACGCGTCAGGGAGGTGAAAGTGAGTCACCCAGCCGAGTTTCGAGTCGATCCGACCGGCGGAACCCGAATTCGCGAACCGGAGGGCCGATCGCGAAGCCGCGCTAGGAACGCGTCAGGGAGGTGAAAGTGAGTCACCCAGCCGAGTTTCGAGTCGATCCGACCGGCGGAACCCGAATTCGCGAACCGGAGGGCCGATCGCGAAGCCGCGCTAGGAACGCGTCAGGGAGGTGAAAGTGAGTCACCCAGCCGAGTTTCGAGTCGATCCGACCGGCGGAACCCGAATTCGCGAACCGGAGGGCCGATCGCGAAGCCGCGCTAGGAACGCGTCAGGGAGGTGAAAGTGAGTCACCCAGCCGAGTTTCGAGTCGATCCGACCGGCGGAACCCGAATTCGCGAACCGGAGGGCCGATCGCGAAGCCGCGCTAGGAACGCGTCAGGGAGGTGAAAGTGAGTCACCCAGCCGAGTTTCGAGTCGATCCGACCGGCGGAACCCGAATTCGCGAACCGGAGGGCCGATCGCGAAGCCGCGCTAGGAACGCGTCAGGGAGGTGAAAGTGAGTCACCCAGCCGAGTTTCGAGTCGATCCGACCGGCGGAACCCGAATTCGCGAACCGGAGGGCCGATCGCGAAGCCGCGCTAGGAACGCGTCAGGGAGGTGAAAGTGAGTCACCCAGCCGAGTTTCGAGTCGATCCGACCGGCGGAACCCGAATTCGCGAACCGGAGGGCCGATCGCGAAGCCGCGCTAGGAACGCGTCAGGGAGGTGAAAGTGAGTCACCCAGCCGAGTTTCGAGTCGATCCGACCGGCGGAACCCGAATTCGCGAACCGGAGGGCCGATCGCGAAGCCGCGCTAGGAACGCGTCAGGGAGGTGAAAGTGAGTCACCCAGCCGAGTTTCGAGTCGATCCGACCGGCGGAACCCGAATTCGCGAACCGGAGGGCCGATCGCGAAGCCGCGCTAGGAACGCGTCAGGGAGGTGAAAGTGAGTCACCCAGCCGAGTTTCGAGTCGATCCGACCGGCGGAACCCGAATTCGCGAACCGGAGGGCCGATCGCGAAGCCGCGCTAGGAACGCGTCAGGGAGGTGAAAGTGAGTCACCCAGCCGAGTTTCGAGTCGATCCGACCGGCGGAACCCGAATTCGCGAACCGGAGGGCCGATCGCGAAGCCGCGCTAGGAACGCGTCAGGGAGGTGAAAGTGAGTCACCCAGCCGAGTTTCGAGTCGATCCGACCGGCGGAACCCGAATTCGCGAACCGGAGGGCCGATCGCGAAGCCGCGCTAGGAACGCGTCAGGGAGGTGAAAGTGAGTCACCCAGCCGAGTTTCGAGTCGATCCGACCGGCGGAACCCGAATTCGCGAACCGGAGGGCCGATCGCGAAGCCGCGCTAGGAACGCGTCAGGGAGGTGAAAGTGAGTCACCCAGCCGAGTTTCGAGTCGATCCGACCGGCGGAACCCGAATTCGCGAACCGGAGGGCCGATCGCGAAGCCGCGCTAGGAACGCGTCAGGGAGGTGAAAGTGAGTCACCCAGCCGAGTTTCGAGTCGATCCGACCGGCGGAACCCGAATTCGCGAACCGGAGGGCCGATCGCGAAGCCGCGCTAGGAACGCGTCAGGGAGGTGAAAGTGAGTCACCCAGCCGAGTTTCGAGTCGATCCGACCGGCGGAACCCGAATTCGCGAACCGGAGGGCCGATCGCGAAGCCGCGCTAGGAACGCGTCAGGGAGGTGAAAGTGAGTCACCCAGCCGAGTTTCGAGTCGATCCGACCGGCGGAACCCGAATTCGCGAACCGGAGGGCCGATCGCGAAGCCGCGCTAGGAACGCGTCAGGGAGGTGAAAGTGAGTCACCCAGCCGAGTTTCGAGTCGATCCGACCGGCGGAACCCGAATTCGCGAACCGGAGGGCCGATCGCGAAGCCGCGCTAGGAACGCGTCAGGGAGGTGAAAGTGAGTCACCCAGCCGAGTTTCGAGTCGATCCGACCGGCGGAACCCGAATTCGCGAACCGGAGGGCCGATCGCGAAGCCGCGCTAGGAACGCGTCAGGGAGGTGAAAGTGAGTCACCCAGCCGAGTTTCGAGTCGATCCGACCGGCGGAACCCGAATTCGCGAACCGGAGGGCCGATCGCGAAGCCGCGCTAGGAACGCGTCAGGGAGGTGAAAGTGAGTCACCCAGCCGAGTTTCGAGTCGATCCGACCGGCGGAACCCGAATTCGCGAACCGGAGGGCCGATCGCGAAGCCGCGCTAGGAACGCGTCAGGGAGGTGAAAGTGAGTCACCCAGCCGAGTTTCGAGTCGATCCGACCGGCGGAACCCGAATTCGCGAACCGGAGGGCCGATCGCGAAGCCGCGCTAGGAACGCGTCAGGGAGGTGAAAGTGAGTCACCCAGCCGAGTTTCGAGTCGATCCGACCGGCGGAACCCGAATTCGCGAACCGGAGGGCCGATCGCGAAGCCGCGCTAGGAACGCGTCAGGGAGGTGAAAGTGAGTCACCCAGCCGAGTTTCGAGTCGATCCGACCGGCGGAACCCGAATTCGCGAACCGGAGGGCCGATCGCGAAGCCGCGCTAGGAACGCGTCAGGGAGGTGAAAGTGAGTCACCCAGCCGAGTTTCGAGTCGATCCGACCGGCGGAACCCGAATTCGCGAACCGGAGGGCCGATCGCGAAGCCGCGCTAGGAACGCGTCAGGGAGGTGAAAGTGAGTCACCCAGCCGAGTTTCGAGTCGATCCGACCGGCGGAACCCGAATTCGCGAACCGGAGGGCCGATCGCGAAGCCGCGCTAGGAACGCGTCAGGGAGGTGAAAGTGAGTCACCCAGCCGAGTTTCGAGTCGATCCGACCGGCGGAACCCGAATTCGCGAACCGGAGGGCCGATCGCGAAGCCGCGCTAGGAACGCGTCAGGGAGGTGAAAGTGAGTCACCCAGCCGAGTTTCGAGTCGATCCGACCGGCGGAACCCGAATTCGCGAACCGGAGGGCCGATCGCGAAGCCGCGCTAGGAACGCGTCAGGGAGGTGAAAGTGAGTCACCCAGCCGAGTTTCGAGTCGATCCGACCGGCGGAACCCGAATTCGCGAACCGGAGGGCCGATCGCGAAGCCGCGCTAGGAACGCGTCAGGGAGGTGAAAGTGAGTCACCCAGCCGAGTTTCGAGTCGATCCGACCGGCGGAACCCGAATTCGCGAACCGGAGGGCCGATCGCGAAGCCGCGCTAGGAACGCGTCAGGGAGGTGAAAGTGAGTCACCCAGCCGAGTTTCGAGTCGATCCGACCGGCGGAACCCGAATTCGCGAACCGGAGGGCCGATCGCGAAGCCGCGCTAGGAACGCGTCAGGGAGGTGAAAGTGAGTCACCCAGCCGAGTTTCGAGTCGATCCGACCGGCGGAACCCGAATTCGCGAACCGGAGGGCCGATCGCGAAGCCGCGCTAGGAACGCGTCAGGGAGGTGAAAGTGAGTCACCCAGCCGAGTTTCGAGTCGATCCGACCGGCGGAACCCGAATTCGCGAACCGGAGGGCCGATCGCGAAGCCGCGCTAGGAACGCGTCAGGGAGGTGAAAGTGAGTCACCCAGCCGAGTTTCGAGTCGATCCGACCGGCGGAACCCGAATTCGCGAACCGGAGGGCCGATCGCGAAGCCGCGCTAGGAACGCGTCAGGGAGGTGAAAGTGAGTCACCCAGCCGAGTTTCGAGTCGATCCGACCGGCGGAACCCGAATTCGCGAACCGGAGGGCCGATCGCGAAGCCGCGCTAGGAACGCGTCAGGGAGGTGAAAGTGAGTCACCCAGCCGAGTTTCGAGTCGATCCGACCGGCGGAACCCGAATTCGCGAACCGGAGGGCCGATCGCGAAGCCGCGCTAGGAACGCGTCAGGGAGGTGAAAGTGAGTCACCCAGCCGAGTTTCGAGTCGATCCGACCGGCGGAACCCGAATTCGCGAACCGGAGGGCCGATCGCGAAGCCGCGCTAGGAACGCGTCAGGGAGGTGAAAGTGAGTCACCCAGCCGAGTTTCGAGTCGATCCGACCGGCGGAACCCGAATTCGCGAACCGGAGGGCCGATCGCGAAGCCGCGCTAGGAACGCGTCAGGGAGGTGAAAGTGAGTCACCCAGCCGAGTTTCGAGTCGATCCGACCGGCGGAACCCGAATTCGCGAACCGGAGGGCCGATCGCGAAGCCGCGCTAGGAACGCGTCAGGGAGGTGAAAGTGAGTCACCCAGCCGAGTTTCGAGTCGATCCGACCGGCGGAACCCGAATTCGCGAACCGGAGGGCCGATCGCGAAGCCGCGCTAGGAACGCGTCAGGGAGGTGAAAGTGAGTCACCCAGCCGAGTTTCGAGTCGATCCGACCGGCGGAACCCGAATTCGCGAACCGGAGGGCCGATCGCGAAGCCGCGCTAGGAACGCGTCAGGGAGGTGAAAGTGAGTCACCCAGCCGAGTTTCGAGTCGATCCGACCGGCGGAACCCGAATTCGCGAACCGGAGGGCCGATCGCGAAGCCGCGCTAGGAACGCGTCAGGGAGGTGAAAGTGAGTCACCCAGCCGAGTTTCGAGTCGATCCGACCGGCGGAACCCGAATTCGCGAACCGGAGGGCCGATCGCGAAGCCGCGCTAGGAACGCGTCAGGGAGGTGAAAGTGAGTCACCCAGCCGAGTTTCGAGTCGATCCGACCGGCGGAACCCGAATTCGCGAACCGGAGGGCCGATCGCGAAGCCGCGCTAGGAACGCGTCAGGGAGGTGAAAGTGAGTCACCCAGCCGAGTTTCGAGTCGATCCGACCGGCGGAACCCGAATTCGCGAACCGGAGGGCCGATCGCGAAGCCGCGCTAGGAACGCGTCAGGGAGGTGAAAGTGAGTCACCCAGCCGAGTTTCGAGTCGATCCGACCGGCGGAACCCGAATTCGCGAACCGGAGGGCCGATCGCGAAGCCGCGCTAGGAACGCGTCAGGGAGGTGAAAGTGAGTCACCCAGCCGAGTTTCGAGTCGATCCGACCGGCGGAACCCGAATTCGCGAACCGGAGGGCCGATCGCGAAGCCGCGCTAGGAACGCGTCAGGGAGGTGAAAGTGAGTCACCCAGCCGAGTTTCGAGTCGATCCGACCGGCGGAACCCGAATTCGCGAACCGGAGGGCCGATCGCGAAGCCGCGCTAGGAACGCGTCAGGGAGGTGAAAGTGAGTCACCCAGCCGAGTTTCGAGTCGATCCGACCGGCGGAACCCGAATTCGCGAACCGGAGGGCCGATCGCGAAGCCGCGCTAGGAACGCGTCAGGGAGGTGAAAGTGAGTCACCCAGCCGAGTTTCGAGTCGATCCGACCGGCGGAACCCGAATTCGCGAACCGGAGGGCCGATCGCGAAGCCGCGCTAGGAACGCGTCAGGGAGGTGAAAGTGAGTCACCCAGCCGAGTTTCGAGTCGATCCGACCGGCGGAACCCGAATTCGCGAACCGGAGGGCCGATCGCGAAGCCGCGCTAGGAACGCGTCAGGGAGGTGAAAGTGAGTCACCCAGCCGAGTTTCGAGTCGATCCGACCGGCGGAACCCGAATTCGCGAACCGGAGGGCCGATCGCGAAGCCGCGCTAGGAACGCGTCAGGGAGGTGAAAGTGAGTCACCCAGCCGAGTTTCGAGTCGATCCGACCGGCGGAACCCGAATTCGCGAACCGGAGGGCCGATCGCGAAGCCGCGCTAGGAACGCGTCAGGGAGGTGAAAGTGAGTCACCCAGCCGAGTTTCGAGTCGATCCGACCGGCGGAACCCGAATTCGCGAACCGGAGGGCCGATCGCGAAGCCGCGCTAGGAACGCGTCAGGGAGGTGAAAGTGAGTCACCCAGCCGAGTTTCGAGTCGATCCGACCGGCGGAACCCGAATTCGCGAACCGGAGGGCCGATCGCGAAGCCGCGCTAGGAACGCGTCAGGGAGGTGAAAGTGAGTCACCCAGCCGAGTTTCGAGACGATCCGACCGGCGGAACCCGAATTCGCGAACCGGAGGGCCGATCGCGAAGCCGCGCTAGGAACGCGTCAGGGAGGTGAAAGTGAGTCACCCAGCCGAGTTTCGAGTCGATCCGACCGGCGGAACCCGAATTCGCGAACCGGAGGGCCGATCGCGAAGCCGCGCTAGGAACGCGTCAGGGAGGTGAAAGTGAGTCACCCAGCCGAGTTTCGAGTCGATCCGACCGGCGGAACCCGAATTCGCGAACCGGAGGGCCGATCGCGAAGCCGCGCTAGGAACGCGTCAGGGAGGTGAAAGTGAGTCACCCAGCCGAGTTTCGAGTCGATCCGACCGGCGGAACCCGAATTCGCGAACCGGAGGGCCGATCGCGAAGCCGCGCTAGGAACGCGTCAGGGAGGTGAAAGTGAGTCACCCAGCCGAGTTTCGAGTCGATCCGACCGGCGGAACCCGAATTCGCGAACCGGAGGGCCGATCGCGAAGCCGCGCTAGGAACGCGTCAGGGAGGTGAAAGTGAGTCACCCAGCCGAGTTTCGAGTCGATCCGACCGGCGGAACCCGAATTCGCGAACCGGAGGGCCGATCGCGAAGCCGCGCTAGGAACGCGTCAGGGAGGTGAAAGTGAGTCACCCAGCCGAGTTTCGAGTCGATCCGACCGGCGGAACCCGAATTCGCGAACCGGAGGGCCGATCGCGAAGCCGCGCTAGGAACGCGTCAGGGAGGTGAAAGTGAGTCACCCAGCCGAGTTTCGAGTCGATCCGACCGGCGGAACCCGAATTCGCGAACCGGAGGGCCGATCGCGAAGCCGCGCTAGGAACGCGTCAGGGAGGTGAAAGTGAGTCACCCAGCCGAGTTTCGAGTCGATCCGACCGGCGGAACCCGAATTCGCGAACCGGAGGGCCGATCGCGAAGCCGCGCTAGGAACGCGTCAGGGAGGTGAAAGTGAGTCACCCAGCCGAGTTTCGAGTCGATCCGACCGGCGGAACCCGAATTCGCGAACCGGAGGGCCGATCGCGAAGCCGCGCTAGGAACGCGTCAGGGAGGTGAAAGTGAGTCACCCAGCCGAGTTTCGAGTCGATCCGACCGGCGGAACCCGAATTCGCGAACCGGAGGGCCGATCGCGAAGCCGCGCTAGGAACGCGTCAGGGAGGTGAAAGTGAGTCACCCAGCCGAGTTTCGAGTCGATCCGACCGGCGGAACCCGAATTCGCGAACCGGAGGGCCGATCGCGAAGCCGCGCTAGGAACGCGTCAGGGAGGTGAAAGTGAGTCACCCAGCCGAGTTTCGAGTCGATCCGACCGGCGGAACCCGAATTCGCGAACCGGAGGGCCGATCGCGAAGCCGCGCTAGGAACGCGTCAGGGAGGTGAAAGTGAGTCACCCAGCCGAGTTTCGAGTCGATCCGACCGGCGGAACCCGAATTCGCGAACCGGAGGGCCGATCGCGAAGCCGCGCTAGGAACGCGTCAGGGAGGTGAAAGTGAGTCACCCAGCCGAGTTTCGAGTCGATCCGACCGGCGGAACCCGAATTCGCGAACCGGAGGGCCGATCGCGAAGCCGCGCTAGGAACGCGTCAGGGAGGTGAAAGTGAGTCACCCAGCCGAGTTTCGAGTCGATCCGACCGGCGGAACCCGAATTCGCGAACCGGAGGGCCGATCGCGAAGCCGCGCTAGGAACGCGTCAGGGAGGTGAAAGTGAGTCACCCAGCCGAGTTTCGAGTCGATCCGACCGGCGGAACCCGAATTCGCGAACCGGAGGGCCGATCGCGAAGCCGCGCTAGGAACGCGTCAGGGAGGTGAAAGTGAGTCACCCAGCCGAGTTTCGAGTCGATCCGACCGGCGGAACCCGAATTCGCGAACCGGAGGGCCGATCGCGAAGCCGCGCTAGGAACGCGTCAGGGAGGTGAAAGTGAGTCACCCAGCCGAGTTTCGAGTCGATCCGACCGGCGGAACCCGAATTCGCGAACCGGAGGGCCGATCGCGAAGCCGCGCTAGGAACGCGTCAGGAGGTGAAAGTGAGTCACCCAGCCGAGTTTCGAGTCGATCCGACCGGCGGAACCCGAATTCGCGAACCGGAGGGCCGATCGCGAAGCCGCGCTAGGAACGCGTCAGGAGGTGAAAGTGAGTCACCCAGCCGAGTTTCGAGTCGATCCGACCGGCGGAACCCGAATTCGCGAACCGGAGGGCCGATCGCGAAGCCGCGCTAGGAACGCGTCAGGGAGGTGAAAGTGAGTCACCCAGCCGAGTTTCGAGTCGATCCGACCGGCGGAACCCGAATTCGCGAACCGGAGGGCCGATCGCGAAGCCGCGCTAGGAACGCGTCAGGGAGGTGAAAGTGAGTCACCCAGCCGAGTTTCGAGTCGATCCGACCGGCGGAACCCGAATTCGCGAACCGGAGGGCGATCGCGAAGCCGCGCTAGGAACGCGTCAGGAGGTGAAAGTGAGTCACCCAGCCGAGTTTCGAGTCGATCCGACCGGCGGAACCCGAATTCGCGAACCGGAGGGCCGATCGCGAAGCCGCGCTAGGAACGCGTCAGGAGGTGAAAGTGAGTCACCCAGCCGAGTTTCGAGTCGATCCGACCGGCGGAACCCGAATTCGCGAACCGGAGGGCGATCGCGAAGCCGCGCTAGGAACGCGTCAGGGAGGTGAAAGTGAGTCACCCAGCCGAGTTTCGAGTCGATCCGACCGGCGGAACCCGAATTCGCGAACCGGAGGGCCGATCGCGAAGCCGCGCTAGGAACGCGTCAGGGAGGTGAAAGTGAGTCACCCAGCCGAGTTTCGAGTCGATCCGACCGGCGGAACCCGAATTCGCGAACCGGAGGGCCGATCGCGAAGCCGCGCTAGGAACGCGTCAGGGAGGTGAAAGTGAGTCACCCAGCCGAGTTTCGAGTCGATCCGACCGGCGGAACCCGAATTCGCGAACCGGAGGGCCGATCGCGAAGCCGCGCTAGGAACGCGTCAGGGAGGAAAGTGAGTCACCCAGCCGAGTTTCGAGTCGATCCGACCGGCGGAACCCGAATTCGCGAACCGGAGGGCCGATCGCGAAGCCGCGCTAGGAACGCGTCAGGGAGGTGAAAGTGAGTCACCCAGCCGAGTTCGAGTCGATCCGACCGGCGGAACCCGAATTCGCGAACCGGAGGGCCGATCGCGAAGCCGCGCTAGGAACGCGTCAGGGAGGTGAAAGTGAGTCACCAGCCGAGTTCGAGTCGATCCGACCGGCGGAACCCGAATCGCGAACCGGAAGTCCGATCGCGAAGCCGCGCTAGGAACGCGTCAGGGAGGTGAAGGGAGTCACCCAGCCGAGTTCGAGTCGATCCGACCGGCGGAACCCGAATTCGCGAACCGAGGGCCGATCGCGAAGCCGCGCTAGGAACGTCAGGGAGGTGAAAGTGAGTCACCCAGCCGAGTTTCGAGTCGATCCGACCGGGAACCCGAATTCGCGAACCGGAGCCGATCGCGAAGCCGCGCTAGGAACGCGTCAGGATGGTGAAAGTGAGTCACCAGCCGAGTTCGAGACGATCCGACCGGCGGAACCCGAATTCGCGAACCGAGGCCGATCGCGAAGCCGCGCTAGGAACGCGTCAGGGAGGTGAAAGTGAGTCACCCAGCCTGAGTTTCGAGACGATCCGACCGGCCGGAAACCCCGAATTCCGCGGAACGGCTTGGCCGATCTCGAAGCCTCTCTAGGAACGCGTCGGGGAGGTGAAAGTGAGTCACCCAGCCGATTTCGAGTCGATCGACCGGCGGAACCCGAATCGCGAACCGGAGGGCCGACTCGAAGCCGCCTAGGACCGCGTCAGGGTAGGTTAAAGTGAGTCCACCAGCCGAGTTTCGAGTCGATCCGGAACCGGCGGAACCCGAATTCGCGAACCGAGGGCCGATCGCGAAAGCCGCTTAGGAACGCGTCAGGATGGTGAAAGTGAGCTCACCCAGCGAGTTTCGAGTCGATCCGACCGCGGAACCCGAATTCGCGAAAACCGGAAGGGCCGTCGCGAAGCCGCGCTAGGAACGCGTCAGGGAGGTGAAAGTGAGACACCAGCGAGTTTCGAGTCGATCCGACCGGCGGAACCCGAATCGCGAACCGGAAGGCCGATCGCGAAGCGCTCTAGGAACTCGTCAGGGAGGTGAAAGGGAGTCACCCAGCCGAGTTTCGAGACGATCCGACCGGCGGACCCGAATTCGCGAACCGGAGGGCCGATCTCGAAGCCGCGCTAGGAACGCGTCAGGGAGGTGAAAGTGAGTCACCCAGCGAGTTTCGAGTCGATCCGACCGTCAGAACCCGAATTCGCGAACCGGAGGGCCGATTCCGAAGCCGCGCTAGGAACGCGTCAGGAGGTCAAAGTGAGTCACCCAGCCGAGTTCGAGTCGATCCGACCGCAGAACCCGAATTCGCGAACCGGAAGTCCGATCGCGAAGCCGCGCTAGGAACGCGTCAGGATGGTCAAAGTGAGTCACCCAGCCGAGTTTCGAGTCGATCCGACCGGCGGAACCCGAATTCGCGAACCGGGGG